>NW_017095692.1:24728-28684 GCF_001412225.1 Nicrophorus vespilloides
TATTATTAATGTATATTCATTGCTTTACGAGTGCAAAGTTAAATTTTGGAAAAATTCAAGAAAAAAAAGTACGCCATCTATCGACACAGTTTCAGTTTTTAGCGTATATCTCGAGAACCACTAACAGTATGATCATTATTAAAAACGCAAATTGAAGCTAAAACTATAGGGAACGTAATAAGTGCATTAAATTGAACTAAAACTTGTTGTTTGTATGTTAAATTTTAATTATTAGATTTAGTAGGTATGTTTCATCGTTCAAATCTAATTAATTCCTTATTATTCGTCGATCCGTTCCAATTCTTTTGCGTTCTTTAAACGTTCGTTTCGTGTCCGTCCAGTTTCGTCCGCCGTCCTTGGCTCCTAATTAAAGACGACTGCGGTTGCGTCAAAGCCGTGTGTCTCTCGGCGAGTGAATCATAATCAAGAGGAAATATTATTTGATAATTCGATTACATCGCTGTTTCGTCCTCCATTTAATCTTTCTCTCCTCGTTTGTAAACCTTAATAATATTTTCGAAATCAAGGCTGCCGAATTATTAACGCCGTTCGACCTCAAAAAAGGACGAAAACCAAGCGTGTTACGTCACAAGTGTCGTTTATATGATGATGATGATGGCACACGTCCATCGATCGACGATAAAACGCAGTGAGCGCAAACAAACGAAATAAAAATAAAAAGAAAGAATGAGATGGAAAGAGCTAGAAATAAGAAAGAAAGAGAGAGATAGACGATGTTAGATTGGGGGTGCAGTGTGGACGGACTCATCAAAATTTAATTCAATAGGAAACACACTTGGCGGGCTTTCAATTAAAATCGTGGTGTCGAGGTTCTATGTTTTCCGTTACAGAATCAATTAGGAAAACGATATTCTATCTAAAACGCATTCATCATGACTTAATATATTTCACAACTAGATGGCGCTTCCATCGAATTTCTTTATATTTAAACAAAAAAAAAAGACGATTTCAATATGTATTGACAAATGCATGTAAATATCGAAAAAAAAATAAATTAAATGTAGATGGCGTTAACATCGAATTTAGTTACATAAATGATATTGAAATAACGTTTGTTTCGTTGTTGTTGTTTTGTATATCTTCGCAAAGAGAGAGCGAGGACTATCGGAAACAAAAGAGGCGCGTCCGGTTCGGTTGCTAAGCAACCCTAACACCAGGAAGTAGCGTGTGTTGAGGGGTGCCGAATTTTAAAAGGTATTCCAATTACGGTAATTGCCTAGAACAATTGATCGAGACGATGACTTCATTTGTTTCCTCGTACTTTTAGCAAAGTATACACACACACTTGGATTATTAATCGATATTAATTTTCGTGATGGGGCGAAAGTTATTAGTCGTTCCTGTTTTCCATCATCATCATCATCATGAGGGGTTGAAAAATAATTGGGAAGGAATGAATGAATGAAGGAACAACAAAAAAAAAAGTGTTTACAATAATAACAATGATATTTTTAGTGCTCTGCGGCCTCTGTCAATATTTGGCAATCGAGGGTTGTGGAGGGGGAGGGGGTGGAGACGGCGGCGGCTCAACTACCCGCTCGGACGTCGCCGCCCCGTTTTAATTTAGCTCGGAAGCGATCGCGATCGACAAAGACGGATGATGGGAAAATCCGATGGATTAAAAAGAGAAAGAAATATAGTAATAATAATAATAAAAAAAAAGAAATGCGCCTTAGTTTGTTTAGTTCTGCCGTCGCCGAAAAACATGATGGATCGCAGAAGGCAAAGGAAAACAAAAATAATTCTAATATTTTAGAATTATCAAAGTTTTTTCTGTATTCGTTTATAAATATAATAATTTCGTAACGAATGCGGCGGCAACCTTTTTCTTTTTCTTCTTCATCATCCGATACGGAAGCCACCTTATCAACAGGAAGCGGAATCCGACCTTCTCGCGCAAACTAATCACGATTTTTGTTTTTTTCTCTCAATTTAGTTTTTCTTTTTCTCCATTTATTTATGCACAATTTTTGTTATTAATTTTTTTTCCTGTCTCTATCTTCATCAATTCAAAGCGCCCACTCGCATATATTAAAAACAAAACAAAAATAAAAACAAAAGCGAAATGAAAAAGATGAGAGAGAGAGAACAGTAGAAATCAACGAAAAATAATAATAACAACGTTCATTCGGTTTGGTTCATTTGTGTTTTTTTTTATGTGTTGCAGTTGTTTCAGTTATAATATTTTTATATATATTTATATAGAAAGAGAAAAAAAATGAAGCGCGGCCGCCCCCGAGAGAAATGCAAATGTTGTTCGATGTTCTTGTTTTTTTTTGTAAATTTTGTTTCAGCTTTATTATTATTATTATTACATAAAAATCGCGTCCTCGTCTGTATCTGCTCTTTTTTTTTGTGTTCATTTCCGCTCGCTCTTTTATTTATTTATTTATTATATTTCGACATTTTTATTCAAATGTCCCGCGCTTTTTTTTTTTTGTCACGATTATCAAACGAAAAACCGAAACTCCCCTGGAGGGATCCTTCCCCCCGACCCACCCCTCCATCTGCGGCTTATTATTGTTTAACATGTTGCCAGTTGTTATTTTTCCCTTTGTGTTTTTCTCTCTTTCAGTATATTTTTCATCTCTCTCTATATATTATATATATATCTATATATCTCTTTTTCCTACACGCACTGAAAAACCCCTCCGGTCATCCCCAGACCATCATCGCATGTATTCGTTTCTCTTTTATTTTACTGTTTTGTTTTAATTCCATCCGAGTCCGATGTTCTTCCTTTTTTTTTTTTCATTTGTTTCTATAGTTTTTATTATTTTTCTCTCTCTCTCTCTATAATATGCACATCCTGAGAACAATTGAAGTATTAATGTTAACAAACTTCAATTGTTTTCAGGACTCACTTCGTTCGCCCATGAAGTTCATTTCATAATTCAATTATTACAATACTAAAATTAAGTTTGTGAATGGATTTATAATGAATATAAATTAAATTAATTAGAAAACTAAAGTAAATCAATGAAAACTAAACTTGAGAAAATGAGAAAATAATACGACGGAATATGGAAATAGAAAGTTGGCTCCAAAAATATAAACGTGCGGAGGATTTGGAGAAACGCGCGAAGATCGAAAAGAACGGAAACCCAAGTTCAGCGTGTGTAATTTAAGATGAGAGAGAGAGGAGAGAAATTTTCCCACAGAGCACAAAAAAAAAGAAGCAAAACCAAACGATAAACAACACCCATCGTCCGTCTCGGCGACTCAACCTTTGGCAACTTGCCATCATTGACTCTCCAAAATATACACACAACATTTCTTCTCTTTGCTTTTGCTTCTTCGTTCACTACGACAAGCAGCAAAACAAATCAAAGTGGCAATGAAAACGAAACTATTAAATAACATCAAGTTGGCACACTCAACAAATTAAACGTATGAATTTACGAATTCGTTGCTATTGGTTTGTTTACACTGTAAAGCGGTCGGGGAACTTTTTTAACCATTACCCCAAAATATTATTGCGTAAGTCGATATTACCCCCCCCCTATTCTGAATTCATGAAACAATCAATGTAAATTTTAAATAAACATTATTTATTGAATTAATTTGCATTTACATATTTATAAAAAAAAAAGTTACATGAAAATAGTAACAATTAGTAAGAGACAAACAAAATAAAATTCTTAAATTGGAACAAACAAAAATTCATTGAAAACTTTTCCCCTTCAGGTTTTGGAAACATGATGTTGCTTCATGTTTGATATAATTACTTTAAAATTGGGACTTTTTGATGTAAGAGCAATGAAAATAAAAGCTAATACTACATGGAATATGAAGTAATTATAATCATTTTGATAACTTACTTGCGTTCAGACTTATAAGCTTGTCAAAAGTTTAATCAACGAATATTGAATGAACGAAAAAATGTAGTGTCTTTACATTTTTAGATATTTCTCGAAAACTATAATAGATATATT
>NW_017095693.1:0-27847 GCF_001412225.1 Nicrophorus vespilloides
GCTGTAATTCGTAGTTCAAAGTTGAAAAAAATGCTCGAAAAAGCAGTGTTTTCACATTTCATTGATTTTCTCGAAAACTATAATTATAAATGAATCTAATAGATGCATATGAAAGTTGAATGTTTGGGAAATCTAGCAATATATCATATATTACTGTGGTTTTTATCCAATTTGGCTGTAATTCGAGTTCAAATTTGAAAAATGAATAGTTAAATGAAGTGTTTTCACATTTTATTGATTTTCTCAAAAACTGTAATAGATATAATGTATCCAAAAATTTGAAAAAAAATTTAAAAATAAAGTTCGAAAACTCGCACATTTTATTGATTTTCTCAGAAACTATTATAGATAAATGAGGTAATAAAAAATTATCGCTCGAAAAAAAGGAGTGTTCTCACATTTTATTGATTTTCTCATAAAGTATAATAAATAGAATTGATGCATTTGAAAGCTAGTTAATTAACGTTCGAAAAAGTAATGTCTTCACATTTTATTGATTTTCTCGAAAACTATAATAGATAGAATGGATCCAAAAGATGCATATGAAAGCTGAATGTTTGGAGAATTTAGCAAGTATAAATATATTATTGTGGTTTTATAATTATGGCTGTAATTCGCGTAGTGATTAAGGGTAGCTGAGAATGCGACGATGATGATGGTTTCTTCTGGAATGCAGTCATTTGGATGCAGCCGAATTAGCCTAATACAGGATAAAATCGGTGCAACGATGTGTGTGTGTGTGTGCGTTGCGGAAGGAGCAATTTCCATAATCAGCTTTGAATAATTCGTCGACTGAAGACAACCAGTGCAGTCTAAACACCTCCAGATCCGTACTTAGTCTTCCATTAAAGCTGACTCGATTTCGCCGCGCGCGCCTTAGATAAGACGGATTGCTTATGGATGTATTAATCGCGTTAATGCTCGAGGTTTTGTACGGGTATAAAAGGGCCATCTCCTTCGGAGAGGTGGAAGCCTAACCATCGAGGAAGGGTCGTCCTGCGCTCTCTCATTCATTCACACACTCACTCGCTTTCTCGCACTCATTCTCCTCGCTTCCTTCATCAACGCGCGCGCCTCTTCAAAACGTTTCTCCTTTCGCGCGGAGAAGGACTTCTTGGAGTGCAGGTGGTCCCGCGTCTCCTCCACTTCCACGCCGCGCTGCACCGGCCCCAGATTCTCTCTCTGAGGTCAGCTCGATCGATCCCCAAAATACTGGGAACCATCGACACCCAACCCCACCTCCAACACTTCTTTCGCTCGCACGCTCTTCCCTTTTTGTATTTGCTCTTCTCGGATTCCCCGCTTTTAGAACCATCTGTTTGTGGAGTGGGACGAAAGTCCTGCGGAGATCGCGTGTTCGGACCTCATTAACAGGAAATAAATTCGCGTCCTCGAGTCAACAGTCGCTCTCCGCAGCCGAAGATTAATGGGGATTCCGGATTTTGAACTTTCCTCTCCGAACATACCCACTAACAATGCTGAATTACATACATTATTACAGTCAGCATCAATAACATTTCACAACTTTAATAACTCAAAGTATATTATGATACCAATAAGATTTAATGCATTTCCTATAGTTACATCATCAATTTGCAAGTTTATTAGCTTAGATAAGAGTATGAGTTTTCGAACTAATTCAATTATATTTTGTATATAAATATAAAACTACATGAAATACCAATTAAATTGTAATACTTAATTAAATATTCTGCAATTAGTTTGCTTGCATACATTGTAACTGTTGCGCAGAATTTCATTCGGTTTATGCAAAGGTAAATAAATGGAATTGAGAGAGAGGAATTGAAAAAAAAATCTGTAATTATATAAATTGCTTTCGGAATAATGAAAACGATTCCAAACGCACGGAAATCGTCGCTATCGCCGTTGTTTTTGTTGTTGCTGTTGTTGTTACCGTTGATCCGCAATAATTTTAAATTGAAATTGGAAATCGCGCGTTATTTAACGATATTTGCTTTTGTGCGGAGCATAATTCAATTTTCCCATTCGATTTCCATTTCCAATTTCCTCGTCGCAAAACCCTATCGCTATTCCGTGCACCTTCTACATCCACCTGTGATGGATTTCCTAATTTACAAACCTAATGTTAAACCCTTTAACGTTTTAATCAAGTCCTCTGAATCGGTGCATTAATTTAACTTGTTATGCCTTAATTTGTGGGTGTCCCACGTTGGTCACCAAATTTTTATTTTTTTTTGCTGCAACCCAACGTTCTTTGAAATTTTATTCCCGGGGGTTTGATTTAAACGCTATTAGTAGGTAATTTAAAAGTTTTCTTTTCAAAGGTAGTTGAAGGGTGTACATTAATCACAATTCCAGCGAAGTTTCAAGGGTGAAGGATTCCCAAAACGAATTCTTCCCCCGGATCGTGTGCGTTTGATCTGGTAACTAACCCGGCTCCTCTAACTCGTTTATCCTCCGGATGCATTGTGGATGTGTGTTTGTTCGGTGAGGGCACATCTCCGTCGCACTCGTTGTACGATGGGGATATATTCGACCCTTCGAACCCAGGAGATTACGGTTTACATCCCGACCGACATCATCAACGGGCGGAGGAGGCGACAATGGGATTCGCCAATTATCCCGTTTTCAAATTAAAACTAAAAGTTATAAAACGCACGATCACAAACTATTATCATTTTGCAGAAGTTGTTATATCTGAAGAAGTTTGAGACTAAAATATAAATATCAATTTACCTTGTTATGTCATCTACTTATGCGAAGTTGTTTCATAAACTGCTGTGATTTGCTGTTATGTTTATTACAAAAATATATGAAGAAGTTTTAGTGTAGGAGATGAATAACAATTTACTTAACACCTTTAGCTTATTATGTCACAGCGTAGGGAAGAAATATGATAAAACCGTAGCGCAATTTCGAAACTGTAACTATTAGTTAGTGATTTTAAATGTAAGTTTACTTTTAAAGTTGTGCTATGTTAAGGAATGTAGTAATCATTTTCATCTCTCGAAGATATATTATGAGATCATCGTTTTATTGATTTTTTTTTTAATTGAAGCCAACGGTTCTTTAATTAACAGTCACTTAATTCCTTCAATTAAATTTAATTTGATTAACGTTTAATTACATTTTTGATACTAAAGTGCTGATGAATCTTGAAATATATATAAAGATTTAATGAATTGTAAAAGGTACTTGTTGCATATTTTGCAAGTACTTGTACAAGTTATTCAACAAATGGGGCTTAATGCAATATTAATCAATGAATTTCTTTAATTAACAGTCACTTAATTCCTTCAATTCAATTTAATTTGATTAACGTTTAATTAACTTTTTTGATACTAAAGTGCTGATGAATCTTCAAATATATAAAGAATTAATGAATTGTAAAAGGTACTTGTTGCATATTTTGCAAGTACTTGTACAAGTTATTCAACAAATGTGGCTTAATGCAATATTAATCAATGAATTTCTTTAATTAACAGTCACTTAATTTCTTCAATTAAATTTAATTTGATTAACGTTTAATTACATTTTTGATACTAAAGTGGTGATGAATCTTCAAATATATAAAGAATTAATGAATTGTAAAAGGTACTTGTTGCATATTTTGCAAGTACTTGTGCAAGTTATTCAACAAATGTGGCTTAATGCAATATTAATCAATGAATTTCTAAATGATTTTAGTTATATGTACTAAATTACGCACAAATTAGGTAATTTAAGAAAATATCCTTTGTTCATTATAGGCAACCAAACTATCACCTTCGATTAATTCATATAATATACAGTAATACCTCAGTTTACGTTAGATTCATTGTTTGGTGGAAACTTAATTAATTCTTTTTTTTTTTTTCAACTAATTTTTCATACTTCTAAAAAAAATTAATTTAATAGAAAGAAAAATGTTATGATTGAAATATATTTATTACCAATATCAAGTAAACATAAAAAAGAATGTCCTGAATCAACAATCGTCTATAACGTCATTTTCTTTATTTATTTATTAATAGTTTCAGTATTAATAATGTCCATATAATATAAAAAAGAGTCAATTACAATTTCGCTATTAACGTCTGCTTAATGGATTCAATAATAATATCATATATAATATTTATTTATTCATACATTCATTCATTATGTTTTTTTTTTATTAAAAACTGTGTTTTCATTCATCTTTTAAGTGTAATAACAGTTTCCTTTCGATTATCTAAGGTTCCTTACAATCGTCTTTAATATGCGAAGGACGTTCTCCGTCTGTTTGTTGCAGTTTCTGAAGTATAATAACTTGAATTTAAAGCTTCTTAGGTTTTTCTTTTTTTTCATGTGTGTTTGAAGTAGATGAGAAGACCTAGAAAAGGGTCATGCAGTTCTGCAGCGTCGTCGGGTAGTCCGTGTGCTGTGCGGATCCTTGGATCTGCTGGGAGGATTGCACCGCGGCCATGGCCATCGAAACGGGCGTCGTGGTAGGATGATACGGCACCTAGAAGAGATCATCATCGTTGAGAGAGCGATTAGTAAGTGTAATGTGATGTTGGGCGTACGGTGGAGTTGTGATGGAATCTCGGATCCAACATCATCGCAGCCGCAACGGCCGCTGCCGTCGACGTCGCCGAAGAGTGGTTCGATCTCGCCGCCAACATGTGATGGTTGACCACGTTGTTGTGATGCTGACCGGGACGCTGGTTGTGACCGAGGATCTGGTGCTGGATGTTGTGGCTGTGATGATGGAAGTCGGACGGATCTCCGAAGTGATGGTAATTAGAGTTCAGGGTGGCCAGATTTCCAGCTGCAAAGTTTTAAATGAAAATATCTGCTTTCCAGCCGATTGAAGACGTCTTACTGCCAGCCGTAGTCGAATGGTTCTGATGGTGCATGATCAGATCCTGGATCTCGGAACCTATGGGCTGAGTCACTGTGGAAGCCGTCGCTGCGCTACCGTTGTTCGCCGGGAAATTTATGTTGGAGTTGTTGGCGTTCGCGTTGTTCGATGACGACGAAGACTCCGGCGCTGCCTGGTAATCAACAACAAACTTAATAACTTACACACTAAAACAACGAAATCAAGTGTGTCTTTAACGCCACCACATGAACGTATTTGCCAAGTAAGTAATGAGTAAGATTGTACCTGTTGCTTCGAAGATCTGCTGCTTCCCGATCCACTTCCACTTCCCGAATTCCTCATCGGTCTCGCCTTGTACGGAACCTTAGCGCTGGCGTTCTCCCCGTGGTGTCTGGTGAAGTGCTCCTTCAGCTTGTCCCTCCTCGAACTGGCGTAATCGCAATTGGAGCACTTGAACGGTTTCTCCTCGAGATGTATCCTTTCGTGTCTCACCAGATGACTCTTCTCCATGAAGCCGCGGCCGCAGACGCCGCACGAGTGCGGCCTCAAGCCATTGTGGCTCTTCGCGTGACTCGCCAATTGATTCTTCTTCGACGTGGAGTACTTGCAATGAGGATACGAACACCGGTAGATATCACCTAGAAAAAAAAAACGTTCTTCTGTAGTGATTTATTTTTTTGTGGAGGAATAATTAATTATACCGGCGTGTATCCTCTTGTGCGCGATCATGTGGCTGAGGAATTTAGTGTGGAAGCCGCACGTCTCGCACGACAAGTTCTTCTCGCTCGAATGGGTCAGCATGTGCGTCTCCAGGTTGTGCTTGTATCGGAACGACTTGGTGCACTGATCGCACTTGAACGTCTTCTCCGGCGTGTGGATCTTCAGGTGAGAGAGGTAGTTCTGCTTGACGCGACACTTGAACGAACAGAAATTGCACTGATACACGGAATCCTCCAGATGCTTGGCGCGGTGCGCAATTAGCTTAGCTATTTGGTCAGTCGTTGTATCACCTCATCAATTGAACGAATTAATTAGTTAATGCGAATTTATTTTTTTTGTTGCAGATATCGGTCTTACAATAATCACATTTGAATGGTGGCCCAGTGAAATGCACTTTCATGTGGTTGAGGTAATCCCCGTGGTACTGGCACACGAAATTGCAGATTCCACACTTGTACGTGACATCCTTGGAGTGGCTGAGGGCGAGGTGCTGCTCCAAGAGGAGGCTGTCGTTGATGTTCGTGAAGCAGATCGGACACTTGATGCCGACTTTTTCATCGGTATCCGAGTCTGCAAGAAGAAAAGTTTGTTTTTTGTGAACGTTTCAATTACCCCATGGATCACCTAGAAGAGAAGCAAGCTGCGTTAGCAATTGAATTACCGTCGATGTTATCTGTTAGGTAATCGGACAGGCTGATCTTCTTGTTCTTCTTGGCGAGCGCCCTCAGAGCTGCCCCTTTCAGACTAGGCTTCAAACCGGCCATCAGCTTCTTCAGAAAGTGCTCCTTCCTGTTCCTGTTCCTTGCCTTCACGATAATACTAGCATGCGGTTCCTTTTCGTTGCCCGAAGAAGCTTTACCTGCTTCGCCTTTCTCGCCCTCTCCCTTGTCTTCCGGCTTCAACATCTAGAGCACAGAAAAAACGGCAAGTTCAGCCAAGTGTTCGCTTTTCAATTTGTTTTCCGAGTGATCACTTTTTCGCTTTTTGTCTTTTACTTACTTACTTGTTCGTATTTGGCATGGAGCATATCGTATTTGGCCTGGTAGTTGGACATCAGCAGGTTGTTCTGCATGAGCGTATGCAGGAAATAGTAGAGACTCAGCTCGCTCTTGGTGTAGAGTTCGCAGTGCTCGACGTGCTTGTAAATATCGTTGTGATCGACGTTCGTCCAGCTGACCTCGCGCAGCAGCTTCGTCAGCTCCTTTTCGCGATCCTGGATGTGCTTGCCGACCCAATCCGTCAAGATCTGCAGGAGCTTGTAAAGGCTCACCACAAACATCTGAAATCAATACATTGTTGGTGGGTGCGTTTTGTTGTTGTGAGTGTATAAGCTTTTGTTGCTCATCATACTTTGTTTTTCAGGAACTCCTGCAGCTCGAGCACGTGCAGACCGAGCACCTCCTGACCGTCGCACACCTCGTTCAGGTGCGTCACGATCCAATTCTCGACCAGATTTCCTAACTGCTTGAGCTTGAACCGTTGCGTCAGGTAGAAGGTGAAGAGGCAGTTCTCGATGCTCAGTTTCGTGCCCAGAAACTCGATGCAGTATTCCACCACTTTGGTCATCAAGAAATGATCGGCGAGACGAAGAAGTTCCTCGACGTTCGCATGCTCCACGGTCACGCGTCCCGTGTACATGTAGTTGATCAGCGTGTTGAAGATCTCCACGTCCGTGCAGCTGACTGTAAGATGTTCCCTGGCGACTTTGTGATGCTTCAGTATGGAGTCGAAGTAAGGTGAGCCGCATGCGAGAACGTTGCGATGCGCCTTCACCACTTTGTTGTTAACGAAGAGCGTCAGATCGCAGAAACTGCTCTTCTGCTTCTGATCATACAGCCTGTCCAGCATCGCTCGAGGCTGCTCTTCGCACGAGAACGTCATCGACGATACCTCATTCATCATTAACTGAAAGAGAAAACCATATCACACCACACGAGTACCTCCAGCAACAACAAGAACAACACACAAAACACACATAAAAAACAACAACATCAGTACAATCCTCGCACTACACATCTATTTCCTTCCATCGATTCTTCATTTCTTCGCAGCTCTTCAATCGCGGTCTTAATCCCATAGCTCTCTTTCATAATCATCATTCTATCAATATTTGTAGCCTGTCTTCATACCTCTCGATACATCATTTCAAAGCCTAAAAACAAGAAGGCCAAAAAGCAAACATTTAACTCTACAATTTTCATCAATATTCCTTTTTCCCAATATCTTAATAATAATAATTACTTAAAGCGAAAATGTAACTACATTAAATACGGATTTCTAAGCAATTCAACAATTACTCTTTGCTCAATGTTATATAATTAATTAATAATCGTTACCAAGGAGACGAAGAATGTTATAATCCTTAAGAACGGGATTCTTTAGCAAAGTGTTACCTAGGAGATTTAAATAGTTTGATTCTTTAATACTTTAATTTAAATATTTCATTTTCTTAGCTATGGAAAACTAATTTTTTTTTATCAAACTTTTTCTTTTGTCCAAATTCCAAAGAGAAATGCATGAATAAAACCGCGATTGATTCGCCTCCACGTATTGCCGGCACTCTTTTATTGCTAATCATAAAAAAAACCTATTGATTATTCCATAAAATGTGCCCGGAAATGAAAAAAGAATAAAAGGAAACACTGTGTATATTCGGTTGCGGTTTATATACAGGCGCGCAACTTTGGTTGCCTATAAGTTTAATTGTCGGTTAAACAAATGCGTGCGGCTTATAAACAATTGAAACTATTGCGTTGTAAGACCATTTAAACGAGCAATAAATCGATGCAGATGCAGAAACTAAAAATTTAGTAAGTAATTGGATGCTTTTTCGGCATGATAAGCGAATAAAATGTACATTACTTTTGATTATTTTAGTTTAAACTATGTATACTTTATTTCAAGGCTAACAACAATATCAATAACAACGTGGATTTGGGAATATCTAAAGGATGATGTTGCTAGGATACAAGCTTTATTGGGTTGCAAATCTAAAACAGCGTGAGGGATGGTATCTATGTACGTTTTTTTTTTATTTGGTTGCTAAAGAGTTTCAAGTAGAATTTTTATTGTAGCAACCAGACATGCTGTTCTTCTTACGTTATGAATGAGACGTCGATCCTGATGGGTTTCCAGCTGCTGGAATCGTTCATCGTCGATGAGGATGGTTGCAGGATAAATGCATTGCCGAAGGGGGATATTGCACGACGCGGAAAAAATCGAAACGTCCTGCTGCTGTCGTTATCCTTGCACCTCTCTCCTGTAGGGAAATCCCCCCCCCCAATCCCAATCCTGCGGCGCTGCCAACAGTCAAGGACGTAGACGAGAAATCCCCCAAGCGGCCAGCAGGAATATCACCAAATTAGGTGCGGTTCCGTCTCGCAGGACTGCTGCAATTAAAAACGTAAACAAATCATGTCTCATCAAACCGGAATACAAGGCACGTAAAAACCCATCGAATCGAATTAGAAACGTTTATTAACCCAAATTTTCTTAACAGCAAATGATGAGCTGAAGACTTACTTTTCCAAATGCAGGAATGGTAAAATAAGGCTTCTCAAAGTGATCATAGACAATGGTAATTATACGCATCCCAATGAACTTTGCCATGGTTATTAATTTTGTTTTAATTTGCAGAGCAACTGTCGCTGGGCAACTGCAAACCTCTGGATGGAAGCTGGGACAAGGATTTTGACAGGTTCCTCACACCTGTTATTGAGGAAAACAATCCGTGCTACATTTTGTACAGGTCTGAACATCTGTTTAATTTCTTTGCGAATATTCTTGATGTTTATTTAGTTATTTTGTAGGTTGGATAGTAAAAACTCCATGGGTCATGACTGGATCTTGATCAGCTGGTGCCCAGACACCGCCCCCATCCGGCAGAAAATGCTGTATGCATCCACAAAGGCCACACTGAAACAGGAGTTCGGCACTTCTTTAATCAAGGATGAGATTCATGGCACTGTTTTGGTAATTGTTAATTTTTGTAACAATATTTATTGAATCTAATTAGATTATATTAACTTTAAATTTCGTTACAGTCTGATGTAACTTTCAATGGTTACATGAAGCACTTACAAACTGGCGGAGCTCCAGCACCTCTTACGTCCAGAGAGGAAGAATTACTGGAGATTAAGAAGTCGGAGATTAACACGGACGTCCATATAGATACAAAGCATCAAACGCTCGGCGGAGTGCTGTTTCCCATTTCCGACGAAGCCAAGAACGCCATCAAGCAGATGTCTTTAGGTGTATACGATTATCTTCAACTTAAAATAGGTGAAGAATCACATAATATCAGCGTTTCTGGAAGAGGTGAACTGACCGATTGATTTCGTAGATATTAGCGAGGAGAAGGTGCATTTGGTCACGGCCGAGAACTTAAAACTGGACGAGATGATCTCGAAGGTTCCCAGCGAAAGCGCTCGCTACCACTTATTCAACTTCAAGCACACTCACGAACGAGATTTCCTTGAAAGCATTGGTAAAGTAATCAATCAGCAGCTAAAGATTTTCTTTAAATTGACCATTTTCTTTGCAGTTTTCATTTACTCCATGCCCGGTTACAATTGCTCAATCAAAGAACGCATGTTATACTCCAGTTGTAAAGGACCTTTGACGGACACGATCATCAGCTGGGGCGTAAACATTGCTAAAAAGGTAATATTATATAATAATTAGTCTTTGAAAAAAAAAATAACATTTGTTGTCTTTGTTTTCAGTTGGAAATTGATGATCCAACAGAACTATCGGAACAGTATTTGTACGAAGAGCTGCACCCAATCAAGAACCTCCAGAAGCCGAAGTTCTCGAAGCCAAAGGGTCCACCCAGTCGAGGCCCGAAGAGACTCACGAAGACGGCCGATCAGTAACTTGCCTTTTTACCACAATTCCTAATTACCACCATTATCGTTCTCTCTCTCTCTCTCTCCTTTTCGTTTAGTTCCCTCAGTTTTTTTTTTATTAATAATTTTCTTTTTTTTTGGTTATTTCCACGCGAATCGCAATCTTCCAAAGTTAAACGAAAAACGCGGAATCACTATTAATTTATAGTAAGAGACGATTGAATGTTTGGTTTCTTGTCGCCAGGGACGCAATTTCCCGTGCTCAAAATTACCGGTAATATGCGGACTTTCGCATACCTAAATCTACTATTAACTATATGTTTTAATCTGATACATATTAATATTTACATCCGTAATTTACTGCACTATTTTTTATATTTATTATATATTAAGTGTATCTTCTATGCGAGCGGCATTATTTATTGTTGAAACGTAAATTTTATATATCATTATTAACGATAAGATCGTAACGTTTTGAAGTACGAAGAGATGCGAACATATGATGTTTTTTTTTTTTAAATCGTAGATGATGTAACTATTCATTAAAATGAAATAATCTATTAACATTTGTATTGATGGATGGAAACGGCTTTCAGACTGCGTTTTTGAAGCGCAGGGACCAAAATTATATACGAACAAAAAATCTAATTTACTCTTTGATTTGAACTAATTTGGAAACCCGTAACGACTCCAATAGTTGCTTTATGAAAAAACGGAATTGATTATAAAGAGAACACTAAATCAGAAATACTCCAATTTAATGCTCTCTTTATGAAACTTACTTATCCTTAAAGCGAGTATTAAAGTGTCGAGTAAAGTGCGAATTAACGCTAATTTCTTTTCAGCGCGACATCTCTCGATTACAGAACGAACCTAACCAACATCGATTTATATTCTAATCGTTACAAATTAACATACGCTTTGCATACAATGAAATGTTAATGCTAAAAAAAGTATAACGTAATTAACGGTAATTGAGTTAATTACGTATCCGTTAATGATTTAATATATTCAAATTTTTCTGACAACTCTCGTTGGTTGGCGGTGGCTTTGATCGATCAGCTGATGGTCACAGCCCCCTATTTGTTTTCAAAACAACAAAAATGTTGACAAGATGAGATTGTTCTCCTACACTCGGCTCTGCATCATCCTAACAGTTTTAATCACTATCTTTTACCTGTACTGGAGCGTCTTCAATTTCGAGAGCAATGAGTCCGTTCAGATTGGAACTGGGAGACCTGTGCTTCTTCCCACCAAGAAAAAACTTGTTAACAGGTGAGAGAACAATTGAATTCAGTTTTGATTGTCGATCCTAACATTTGTTTTGCAGTCACATTGTTACGGTGGCTGTGGTCGCGTGCGGGGACAGGCTGCACGAGACCCTGACTATGATCAAATCCGCTATAATGCTCAGCCAGGTACATTTGAGGTTCATCGTGGTCACTGAGGATAATCTCATCGAGAACTTCCAGGAAAAAGTAAGAGATTTTTCCTAAGCCTACTATTATATTTCTGAATTGTCATGATTACATTTGTCAAAGTCATAGACAAATTGATTCGTTTTATCTTTTTTTTTTTGCAGTTGAGCGAATGGCAGGAATTTACTAACAACGCGTTCACTTTCCGTGTGATGCCGCTAACGTTTCCTAAAGACAATGCACAGGAGTGGAGGAAACTGTTCAAACCGTGTGCAGCTCAAAGATTGTTCTTGCCTGTAAGTGACAATAGCCTAAATGATTTAGTTATGTTAACTCTTCGAAGTCTGTTTTGGATGATATCGACTCGATTTTGTACATGGACACGGACACCCTATTCCTGACTCCCGTCGAGGACGTTTGGGAGCATTTCAACAACATGAACTCTAGTCAGATGGCGGCGTTAGCACCGGAACACGAAGATCCAAACGTCGGATGGTACAACAGATTTGCGAGACATCCGTATTACGGCCCTTTGGGTAACCTCGATAACCAAACTTGAACATCTAAACTATTAATGGATAATTTCAGGTGTGAATTCCGGAGTTATGCTGATGAATCTGACAAGGATGAGGGAATTCCAATGGGTGAACTACGTGATTCCCATATACAAGCGGTACAAACTGAAGATTACTTGGGGCGATCAAGACATCATCAACATAATCTTCCACTTTCATCCGGGTTTGTTTACGTAAAATCCAATTGCAAACGCATTCAATAACGCTTCTTTTCTGCAGATAAACTTTACATTTATCCTTGCCGCTACAACTTCCGTCCAGATCACTGCATGTACATGAGCGTCTGCAAAAGCGCAGAACGCGCCGGTGTTGCTGTTATCCACGGCTCCAGAGGATTCTTCCATTTGGAGAAGCAACCGGTATTCACCGCCATATACAGAGCGTTCGAAGAAGTAAGTTTTTCTTGCTACAGTTTAAATTTCAAACTTAAATTTGTCAATTAGTTTCAATTGGGAGGAGACATCTACCAGGACTTTTACGAGCCTCTGGAGAACTACTTGGATCTGACGACGGAGACGAGCTGCGGCCACATCATAGGAATTTATCTGAAGAATCTCAGGAGGTACATCGATATCAAAGAGGACAACGCTAGATAATTGACTCAACGAAAACTTAGGCAAGAACAAATTATTTTTGTCTCTTTCTCTTTATACATACGAATCTATATATATACACTTTTTACACTGATATTATTGTGCAGGGAGGATAGGAAATTTTACGTTAAAGTAATTTAATTTAAACTAAACAACAACAAAAAAAAAACAGTATTAAAAAGAAAACGCATTTCAAACAAGACTAATCAACGGATTTATTTCGGTTACTTATCGTCGAGTTTCTCGATGTTTTTCACCTTCTCCACCTCCATGCGTTTATTGTATTCGTTAACTATATCCAAGTTCTCCCTCTGCATGTAATCTTTAACGCCTTCGTTAAACTTCTCCACGCGTTTCTTTCCAAAAACCGAATTCCTTTCGCGGACATCATCTATCGTCATTCCGGTTAACTTTAATATTGCAAGAGTTGATCCACCGGCCACGCCTCCAAGCACCATACCTAACCAACAAACATTAGTTTAAACCAATCAAATGACTTCATTTGATAACCAACCTAAAGCTCCTCCCACCAACCATCCCCTAGGTCCCATATTAAACTTGTACATCAATCCCGTGCAAATTCCCGCCACGAAATGCTCCATTATACCAGTCTTATCCCTATACACTGCAACAGCAGAAGAAATCCCTCTAAAAAAAATGCTAAATTAATTAAAAATCACTTAACAATTAGGAATAACTTACACATAACTAGTTGTGAATAAACTCAAACGCCAGGCCCATCTGAAAGCCCCCTTTCCAAACCCTAAAGTCACCTTATCCTGCAGACGTTTCTGAAACATCAACCATCAATGAAATTACACGATTATAGGTAAGTTAATTTTACTTTTGCTTCAATGTGATCTTTGAAAACTGTCGCTTGATTGTATTTAAAGAATTCCAGATAGGCGCTCTTGCTGTGCAAAACTCCACCGTACAGAGCACCAGAGAAAATGCTCATGCATCCGACTTGCAGCACTGTGTTCAACTGTGGACTCAGCTCACCGAATTCACTAGAAATTTCAAAGAGAAACACACTCAGTTAAGGTAATTTTAATTTTATTTATGACATAAATACTTTGGTGTGAACATGGTGACGACCCTATCCCATCCTGTTTCTTCTGTGCTTTTGATCACAGTGCCCTGTACAGGCTTATCAAAGTTCTTAAAGGGATTATTGAACATTCTGGTTTATTCACTTAAGCTATTTCAATAGAACACTTGACAAAACTGACGATTTTAAGGTTAACTTATGTAATTGATTAACACGTTAATTACATGTTAAACAACGTTGGGAATACGTTTTAATTGTTTATAAAACGTTTATTTTGATATTATTGTGTTTATTATTAAATTCTTGTAGAGGAATAATAATAAATCGCGGTAGTTCGTTTGAATCACGTCAAGTAGTTCTAATGACTGAAATTTTTGAAAACACTGATCTAATAAGATTTTTAATTTTTTCTACCATAACTTGAAAACTATAATACTTTTGATATAAATTCTATTATCAGTTATCAATTTATATATTATATGATTAAATCAACGGTTGTAATTATAAACTATAGAAAAAGTTTTACAGTTTTGTTTTAATTCTATAAAATTCGTTTTAGAGAAATTGTAGAAATAATTTGAAAAAATATCCTATTAGATTGTTTTATATATAGTTTACGTTTTGAACTATAATTAGAGTAGTTCATTTGTAGTTGTATAGGGATTTTAGTTTGATGAGCGTTGGTCATTCTGGGAACGAAGAGATGTCAATAAATTGTTTTAGCCAATCAGTGGTTGAAATATTGTTATTCGTTTAGATTTCGAGCGCTTTAATTATACGAAATACAGCCGTAAGTTTACCTTAAACTCTAATTACCTGTAATCAAGTACAATTTGCGTGTAGATTTCTGTATTAAAAAAAAAATATTTGTGTATCATACTTGGCCTGCAATGTCACTTTAGCTTTCTCAATTGTTTATTCATGTGTGTTTTGTTTTTTCATATTGTTTATATTCAGGAAACAGCAGTTCAGGATGGAGAAAGCGGAAATGGTCGATGATATAAGTCATGCATACCTAGCCGAGCAGAGCTTCTTGGTGCATCCGGATGATATGGAAGGTGAATCTTATTAGATTCTCTACTTTATGGAATGATTCAAATTGTTGTTTTCTTTTAGATGATGTCGATCAATTGACTGCAGAGAACACGGACGATTCTAATCACGATGGTGAGAAGTTGGGAGTGCCTCTGAGGGAGCAGGACAGGTTTCTGCCGATTGCAAATGTAGCTAAGATCATGAAGAGGGCGATCCCAGACACGGGCAAGGTGATTTCGGCTGATTTTCTCTTCATCTAGTAATTAACTATGCTTTTGTAGATCGCTAAAGATGCGAGGGAATGCGTGCAAGAGTGCGTTTCCGAGTTTATCAGTTTCATCACAAGCGAAGCGACCGACCGGTGTCACACGGAAAAGCGGAAAACCATCAACGGCGAAGATATTTTGTACGCAATGGGACAGTTAGGCTTTGATAATTACGTAGACCCTCTTAAGATATATCTGCAAAAATACCGAGATGTAAATATTAACTTCTTAACACGAGAAATGTTATAATCGATTTTGTTTTAGGCTGCAAAAAGCGATAGGAATCTGCATCCAAACGAATTGTTCGATGACACTGAAGAACCTTTCAGTAAGTGTATCAAGTTTTGCCTATAATCATGAGTTTATGTTATGAAATCAAATGCGCCAATTGGAAAGCGCCAATTTAAAACGCGCTTTCAAATCCACCAATCGCGTCGATGTTTACTGTCTAACGATTGGTCCATATTTCAGATCCAACGATGTCCGGAAGTATAATGACCACGGAGAATGGAACACCGGAAACGGTCATCTACACATATCAAGACAACTTGCATCAATTCCAACTTGCCTAAAATCTGCTAGAAGAAGCGAAACAAACAACTCATTCGATTTTGTTTATTTTTGTACTGATGGGAGAAAAAAAATATTTTATTTTATTTATATATATATACATAGTTTTTATTCAAGAGAGATTTACCACACGTCCGTCGCTTCTTCTTCTTCGGACGGTTTCGAATTTTCACCTCCAGTTTTCTTGGAATTCACAGCAATAATAATGTTTGTAAATGTTACATTTTATTCTCGTACCGTGTTGAATCAATAATAAATGGAAAACATTTCTTTGCATATCCTTCGACTCGAATGGAGATTATAGAAGCGATCCTCTTCTATCATCAACAACAACAATAATGTCCAGTTTGCGAGAAAATTCTCAAAGTTCATAAGTAAATATCAAGTAGGATTGGAGAAAAAACAAAGAAATCTGCTAGTAGTTCAAAGACTTGATACTAGATGTCTCCTGGAGTATAAACAAAGCTCGCATCAGCTGTGTAAGCATGGGAACGATGTTTTGAGCAAACGTTTTCTTAATTAATTTTCGTTTTAATTTAAGTTTAATTATCTTCGAACAACTTTCAACCAGTGAAAAGGACAAGAGAAAAGCAGCGTTCGGGAGTGAATTGAAAGTACACAGAGAAAACACGGCGCAACGAATGTAAGTAAATTAGCGAAACTGGAAGCAAAGTTCAAAAACTTTCGAACCAATCGAACTTGATTAATGTCAAATAAATTAACTTCCAATTAATTCGCGAATGGAGCTCATTGATTGGTGGAGCGAATTTCAAGGGTTTTTATATAGAGCCCGGGTAGCTCAGTCGGTAGAGCATTGGACTTTTAATCCAAGGGTCCAGGGTTCAAGTCCCTGCTCGGGCGATCCTCTTTTTCTTTCTTAGAAAAAAAACGGTATTTCGCAGACGTTTAAATGTTTCAATTACCATTGAATAATTCACGCGTTTCGCTACGACCCAGTCGAATGGGATATAAAGTTGGAGTTGCAATTGCGTTATTTATAAAATAATAGTTTTCGTTTATTTTGTTTAGTTTTTTTTTTTTTTTGGGGAGAGGGAAAAAAGTTTGGGTTTGACATGCGCGTCGCGACGCCTGCTGTTCGCGCGACGTCCGGCGTCGCATTCGAACGGCGCTCTCTGTCAGAGCTCCAATCCGAATTCAAATCCGACAACCGAAGAGCACAATTTTGTTAACAAAACTTCTTTTCTCTTTGAATCAGATGATGCTACGCGTTTTTGTCTTCGTCTTTTTCGTCGCTTCTTCACTGATCGACTGCAATCACGCAACTGGTAAGTCAATTTTAAATTTGAATCATATAAATTACGTATTTGAAACAAGAAACACAACAAAAATCTTAGATATTTCCACGTACTTTAACATCAATGAAAACAAGAATGTATCCTTTTCCCATTCAAATAAAATCCGCCACAAGTGTTGCTTAACTTTTCAAAAAAAAAAATCTACAAATTCCTTTTTACGTTCGTAAACGTATCTTAAAACATTTTTATTTGATTATTAGTACTAGGATTTATCCCTTGGTTAGCAGTACTTTCTGCAATTATTATAATGCTGTTACATAGGGTTTAACAAAACTTTTACCGCTCGAGCAGGGATTTGAGCAATTCAATTCAAAATTCAAAAAATAACTTTATTTATATAACATCTTTAACATCAATGAAAACAAGAATATATCCTTTTCTCATTCAAATAAAATCCCTTTTAAATACGTTTTTTTAAAACAATTTTATTTGATTATTAGTACCAGGATTTATCCCTACTTTTCAATTTCGTTGGTTAGCAGTACTTTCTGCAATTATTATAATGCTGTTATATAGGGTTTAACAAAACTTTTACCGCTCGAGCAGGGATTTGAGCAATTCAATTCAAAATTCAAAAAATAACTTTATTTATATAACATCTTTAACATCAATGAAAACAAGAACATATCCTTTTCTCATTCAAATAAAATCCAGCACAAGTGTTGCTTAACTTTTCAAAAAAAATTCTACAAATTCGTTTTTACGTTCGTAAACGTATCTTAAAACAATTTTATTAGTACCAGGATTTATCTCTTACTTTTCAATTTCGTTGGTTAGCAGTACTTTCTGCAATTATTATAATGCTGTTACGTAGAGTTTAACAAAAGTTTTACCGCTCGAGCAGGGACTTGAAGAATTCAATTCAAAATTCAAAAAATTATTTTATTTATATAACATAATTATTGACTCAAGGGCACAAACATTTATCTTATTACAAATTTCTCAACATAGTTGTTTTGGGTTTGCATCGGTTTATATTTCTTACACTTTTAACAATGTTATGGAGATAATTGCAGAAGCAATTATTTATATTTGAAGTGTTTAGGATACTTAAGATTAAGATTTTAAACTATGGTTGTTGTATACAACTATTTCTATATTGGAGGGAAAATTTGCGGGGGAAATCCCTTTATTTTATCTAAACTGCTTTAAAAAATATATTAGACCTCTAGGGCCTTATCAATTGTTTATGTAAGACAGGAGTTATGGTGTTGGATGTGAGAGGGTGATGGCGATAGTATTTACATGTGGAAGAGAGAGAGAGGTTATGGTATGGGAGTTTATGTACAGAGTCCACATTCCATTGTCAAATGACGAGGGAAGGGTTTACGGCCCTTTTTTGGGCTAAAAGTGCAATAGTTTTATGATTTATGAGACATAAGTCTGCTTGTTCTTCTATGGTTTTGGCTGCAACGAGTTTGTCACATAATTCCTGCATTTTTTTGACGGCCTTCTTGTACCCTTCAGATCCGCTTATCTTCTGCCATATAAGTGACTTAATTCACTTTCAAAGTCCTTATTTTTGTAACGTTCCCTTGAATTCGGCACTTGTCTCAATATTGAGGTCTGTTTGTACTTCAACTCGAGATTTATTCCTTAGATCCCATATGTTGACTTTTGGATGAGGTTTCTCCACGAAACTCTGTCTGCATTCTTTGTATGCCAGCCTGTTCCGGTCGTAGACGTTTTTCCACGAATCGTTGTCTGCAGAGAAGTTTTTATTTTGGTGATGTACTTTCGACATTGCGAGGTTTATGTGCCGGACTTTCTTTTGCAGATCCTTGAGGGTGATAGTGTTCTCCAGGAACACGAAGAATTCTGGTGTGGTCCTCATCTTCGAGACCTTTTTAGGGTTGATCTTGTACCTCTCTTTCAGATCCACTTCAACTTCTTCCGCTGACCAGTCCTCTGGGAGGTTCTACATGACAAAGACATGTTTCTTTTTATTCTCCCTCGAGAACGTATACAATTTTGTTTTGTTTTCTTCAAGTGTTTTAGCTGTGATCTTCGATACTTTGAGGGGTCGATGGAGCCAGTTCACAGAGAAATTTTCGCATGTGGTGATCCAAAAATCAAAAAAATTCGCCCAACGTGGGGCTCGAACCCACGACCCTGAGATTAAGAGTCTCATGCTCTACCGACTGAGCTAGCCGGGCCATGGAAACTTGGAAATCTATACCATCCAGAATTTTCCGTTCAATTAGAAATTGTATTAAACTTATTTGTAATTAATTTTAATAGTATTAATTACATTTTTACTACTAGAGAAACACTAAGAACGAGGTTTACTTATTCAGTATTTGATGAAAATTCTTAAGTGCGATGGTGGTGTAATGGTCAGCATAGTTGCCTTCCAAGCAGTTGATCCGGGTTCGATTCCCGGCCATCGCATAACACTTTTACCACTGCGATTGGATAATAGAAATTTAGTTGTTTTTTTTTCATTAATAATCTCGAAAGTTACGTAACGTAACGCAATGTTGATTACGTAACCCAGAAACAACGATTTTCGAATGTCTTCAGCTTATCGTGATTTACTCGAGAACCGAGCGTGCTATTTCCATCATCTTATACTCAAATTAAAGCTGAAACTTTCACCTTCTCAATAAGCCCACTGATTTCTGTTATCTGTCTGCTATGAACTGTCAAAAGTGTCATTGCTGAAATGGAGCGTCTTCACGTTTTTTTTTTATTAATTTCGGGATAAACACGTTAGATAATTCAACACGAAGTGAAGATAATACTATTGCTTATTGCTCAGAATTGTAGTATTTACTGTGTTATTACAATAAGCTTTCAGATTTTCCAACTGAATAAAGAACCGAGCGTCTTATTTCCATCATCTTATACTCAAATTAAAGCTGAAACTTTCACCTTTTCAATAGACCCACTGATTTTTGTTATCCGTCTGCTATGAACTGTCAAAAGTTTCATTGCTGAAATGGAGCATCTTCACATTTATACTAATTACATAATTCAACACGAAGTGAAGATAACACTATTGGTTATTGCTCAGAATTGTAGTATTTACTGTGTTATTACAATAAGCTTTCAGATTTTCCAACCGAATAAAGAACCGAGCGTCTTATTTCCATCATCTTATACTCAAATTAAAGCTGAAACTTTAACCTTTTCAATAGACCCACTGATTTTTGTTATCCGTCTTCTATGAACTGTCAAAAATGTCATTGCTGAAATGGAGCATCTTCACATTTATATTAATTACATAATTCAACACGAAGTGAAGATAATACTATTGCTTATTGCNNNNCATTTATATTAATTACATAATTCAACACGAAATGAAGATAACACTATTGCTTATTGCTCAGAATTGTAGTATTTACTGTGTTATTATAATAAGCTTTCAGATTTTTCAACTGAATAGTGAACGAAAAAACGACGCGAATTTATCGTCTCCTGTAAATATTTCAGCAGCGAATGCATAAAACATAAACAACAGGTTTCCGAGGATTTGCAGGTCCTCCGATCTGCTCTAGCCGAAAGTTTGAGTTTGCTCCTTTTCTATTTATTTTTATTTTCCTTGTTCCCTTCTTCACTTCCTATTTTCCGAGCGAAAAACACGGAATAACGATTTATGTTTATATTCCCGATTCCAGTTTGCCTTTTCGGATCTCATTCAACCATCCCCCATCCTCGTTTTCTCCTCTCGACGTATGTAATTTTATTGCGGATAAATCGGAAAAACCGAATCGAATCATATAGCAAATGTTATAAGAATGGATCGACGAAGGTGATAAGTTTTGTAAATATGTAAAGATGAAACGAATAATTTTGTGAGAAACTGAAAGAATTGGTTACAAATAAAAGAAAAAGAAGGAATGGAGCGGAAGAGAATGCGTGTTTGCATTATTTAATTGGCAATTAAAAGGGGTTAGTAGGGTTTTTGGTTTACTCGCAATTTGTCGACGTTAAAAAGGAGGTCGCAAATTCGACGCCGGAATACGGAATTGCTGCGCTCAACAAATAATTGGCTAATTTACGGCTTAATTAGGCGAGGAAAAGTTTGCTTCTTCTACTCTTTTTTTTTTTCACAATGTTAGCATAATTTTTGTTCTACATTCGTTTCCTTCTTTTGGTCCCTGCGGAGGAGTTCGGGTTTTTGTGTGATGCATCCAACACAACACTACAACAGCAGCTCTGTACAAAGTTTTCAGAGTGAGCGCGGAAAATACGTGCGGATGACTTACGTAAACTGTGAAACTGTAATTAAACTGCACTCTACATATTTATGCGACCGCACGAGTACGACACTACACCTCCCATTTACCACTACACTTCTCTTCATCCTCTTCCTCCTCCTCCACCGCCGACAAACAGAAAGGATGTATTGACAAATTCCTGGCGATCCTCGCTCGCTTCCCAAACGGAATTACACCTTATTTACATTGTATACTAACGATGCCCCACACGACACTTTCACCCTCATAAATAATGCTCACAAATCTCTCACTTGATCTGCTTGTAATGATCCAAAACTTAGCGCTCACCGCAATGATTTTGATGCATTTACATATTCAGACATTACGATAAATAATAATTTGATAATTTATAGATTGTGGTATTATTAAGCAAAAGTGTGTTCGCCCGAGCAGGGACTTGAACCCTGGACCCTTGGATTAAAAGTCCAATGCTCTACCGACTGAGCTACCCGGGCTGATGATAAAAAACGGATTCAAATTTGAACAATTTTCCCACGCGCGATAATCTCTTTATCACATTTTAAATAATTTCAAGGTTGTTTTCATCAATTTACGTAATCGCTGACATTGAAATTGTGCATTTTTTTGGTGTCGTAACATGAGCCCGGGTAGCTCAGTCGGTAGAGCATTGGACTTTTAATCCAAGGGTCCAGGGTTCAAGTCCCTGCTCGGGCGTCTCTTTTACATGAAATCATTGAATATTATATAATTTTATAAGTATTTATTTACTGGTTGACTTTAAATGTATTTGATTTTTGTAATGGATTCAGTCGTTTGGCTGTAATTGGTATTAAAAAAATGAAGTAATAGAAAATTAAAAGCAGATTTTGGTGATTTTCTCAGAAACTATTGTCGTGTCCCAGAGATGGAATTCTGGACACAATAGAATATTGTCTTGTGTTGTCGTTGTGGAGTCTCAGTTGTAGGAATTAAATAGTTCAATTTGTTTTTTAAACTAGTTTATTATAATTATTGGTACTCTTTGGTTCCCTTTCCAAGACAATGTAGATCAGAGGTTCCCAAACTTTTTTTGTGTCGTAGACCCTTTGCCATGTTTTTCGGTTTTGGAATACTTACCTGATATTGATTTTTTTTTGTAAATTTTTAACTGTAGTGAAGTTTAGTGTTAAAAACTTAAAGTAAAAACACATGTTAAGTTTTATACATTTATTAATTGAATTTAAATTAAATTAAAACTACTCAAAATAGAATTTTGTATCTGTTATATAAAATATACGTAACATAAAATAAACTAAGCAATAAGTAAATGTTTTTAGTGAGAAGGATGAACCTGATGCTTTAATAATAAAAATTATCAACATTTGGCGTTTAATCTAAAATATTCTGGGCTAATGATGTATAGTCTGTTTCTTTTTTTCGTTAGGAGATTGGTAACAGCGCTGAACCCCCTTTCCACTAGGTATGACGATGGAAAGGAAATGAAAAAATTTCCTCGTTATATTCCATAATACGGGATAAGTAATGGAACGGGTATGTTGTTTTGCAGCCAGAATTGCTGATATCCGTTTTTAAACTGAACCTTAAGTTCTTCGTTTGTACTTAGTTCAGTCAGTTCCTCTTGTATTATGACATTAGTTTTTTTCTATGTCACCATATGGGTTAATTATCCACGGTGGTATTACCATAGACCAGCGGTCGGGGAACCGGGGTAAATTACCCAAAATGGGGTAAAAATGATTTTTTTTTGGGTAATAGGGAAATTTTTCTAATGTGAAATTACTAACATACCAGAAGAACCTCCAGGTTTGGCAGAGGCAATTCTTGAACTTCGATCCAATACTGAAGCACGTATTTAATTTGAGACCAAAGCAAATCTGTCGTCTTTTTGGTAAAAAAATTGCTGACATTTGCAACAACCTACCTTTGTGAACAAGGCTTTTCCACTCTAATGAAAATAAAAACGAAAAACAGAAATCGATTAAACGCCAAAGACTGTATATTCAAATTGCTCTTACATCAAAAAGTCCCAATTTTAAAGTAATTATATCAAACATGAAGCAACACCATGTTTCCAAAACCTGAAGGGGGAAAGTTTTCAATTAATTTTTGTTTGTTCCAATTTAAGAATTTTATTTTGTTTTTCTATTACTATTTCTTACTATTTTCATGTAACTTTTTTTTTTATAAATATGTAAATGCAAATTAATTCAATAAATAATGTTTATTTAAAATTTACATTGATTGTTTTATGAATTCAGAATGGGGGGGGTAATATCGACTTACGCAATTTTTTTTGGGGTAATGGTTAAAAAAAGTTCCCCGACCGCTGTTCTAAAGTATCTACATTGTCTTGGAAATAACCCCAATTATTATAATAAACTTGTTTTAAACCAATTCAATTATTTAATTCCTATAACTGAGACTCTACAACGACAATACCAGAACAAGATATTCCACTGTTTTCCAGAATTCCATCCTTCGGACACGACAATAACTCCCTCGGTTATTTCTGTTGTGTCATCGTTTTAGCCTGTACTTCACGTTCAAAAATGACGCATTACTTCACAGTTTATAGTATTTACACGTTATTACATAATTAAGATTATAAGATTTGGCGTTAACTCAATAGAAACAAAAGAGTATGTGCGATGGCCGAGAATCGAACTCGGATCAACTGCTTGGAAGGCAACTATGCTGACCATTACACCACCAACGCCCTAGTAAATCTCTTTGAGGTTATTGCAAATTTTCTAATTTGTTTATAATTAACAATTAATTAAAAAAAAAATATTCATAATTTTACTCTTTCCAATCCGAATATCGCTTTTTAAATATTTATTTATCATTTAAACTCACAAACTTATCACTTGCTCAAGATGATGCGAAGTTGTCACTTATTGTTTTTTATATATTTTTTTTTTATAATTGTTGTTAGAATCAAAAGAGATAGTGTGCGATGGCCGAGAATCGAACTCGGATCAACTGCTTGGAAGGCAACTATGCTGACCATTACACCACCAACGCCCGTACAAATGTTTATTGCAAATTTTCCATTGTTAATAACTAATTAATTAGCAATATCATTTATTAAACAAGTTGTCAAACTGTCATAAAGTGTTGCCATCTTGGTGGCCATCATTAACTAAACTATGATTACTTGACAGATGAAACGTCATTTAAAGTATGGATGGGTAAAATGTATATTAATATGTAAATAGAAAAATTAGTTTATTAGATAATAGATAACTTTTAACATACGATTATATACATTGCATTAACTATTTTTTCTTTACATTTTTTTTTACATTACATTAATTGTCTTGATTTAAGGTTTGATATGATAATTGTAAAACGTCGAATAATTAAAATTATCTTAGACTTTGAAATGACATGTTTACTAATAAGTAGTAAATATTTTTTTTTTGATGAAATGTTGACAAAATTAGGATGGTGCGATTTTAATTATTTTCTTTTAGAAAGTCATCGACTTCTTCTTCATCATCATCATCGTTATGGTTCAAGTCCAATTCGAGGTCATCGACTATACGCTCGTAGTAGGATTGGATTGCGCTGTCTGGACGTTTGCGCCAATCGACGGGTCGAACGTTCGGACAGATTATAGGTCTGTTCTCGGCCACGGTCGTCTTCATCCTCTTCTCCGGCGGTTCATTTTGCTCCTCGACGATGCTCTCGATGATTTCCTGATCCGTCAACGATTGGCATTTCAACGCGTCCTTCTCGATGACGCTCCAAGTCTCAAGAATTTCTTGCGTGAGCTCTGGTTGTTTGAGCTTGGTTCGTAGATGGTCGATGTTGATGTTCAGAGGTGCGGTGAGCTTTGGTTGCTCCGCGAATTGTCCTTTGAAATTGAAGAGGAAGCAGTTATCCCAGCATGCGACGATTTGATCTCGAGAGATCTTCTCCCAAACGTGGATTAAGAGCGAAGCGAAATTCCGGTAGTTGAAATGGTCCAAGAAGTTGGTTGAGGGTAGATCGGAATCGATTAGAGATTGGAGCAGTTCCGTTCGGTAGTTCTTTTTCACTGTTTGCATTAAACCTTGTTCGATTGGTTGGTAGGTGGATGGAAGGGATTTGATGAAGAATTTCGTTTGGATGAGACCGTCTTCGGATGCGAGGACGGTTTGATGAGCCGAACAGTTGTCGAGGATGAGAAGGGCTTTGGGTTGAAGATTGTTGGAGGTGAGGTGGTCCCTGACTGCTGGTACGAAGAACTGTTTGAACCAAGAGGAGAATATGTCCCGGTCGATCCAACTATTGACGTTTCTTTTATAAATCATGTGTTCATCGTTCTGGGATGTCGAAGTATTTCCGATGCAGAGTGGCTTCAGCTTATGGTTGCCCGATTTGTTGACGCAGAAGAGCAATGTTACCTTGGATTCGTTCA
Source organism: Nicrophorus vespilloides (assembly GCF_001412225.1). Lineage (NCBI taxonomy): Eukaryota > Metazoa > Arthropoda > Insecta > Coleoptera > Silphidae > Nicrophorus > Nicrophorus vespilloides. The sequence goes on from NW_017095693.1 coordinate 25,806, forward strand.
TCGATTGTGTCTTTACTATAGTCTGTAGATCTTGATCGTTGCTTGGCAAGAGTTTGTAGTAGAGGATCGTCTCGTTGCAGTTGTAGATCTGCTCATCGGTGTATTGGTCTAAGGCCCAAACAAACTCGCAGCACTGATCATCGCCCATCTCGATGACGAGGGCGTCTCCGCAATCGCGAACCGAATTCTTCATCTTCCATCTGGTCACCCATCCGCAATTGATGTCAGGTCCTTTATCGTTGAGAGCGTATCTGAAGCGTTGCGCCTGCTCCCGCAGATCCATATTGCTGATGGACAAACCGAGTCCGCACCTCTGCAGGAACCACTTGTGCATGCAGATGTCCACCGGATCGCCCATGCACGTCCACGTGTCTCCCAGCTGCACAAACTTGCACGAGTTCTTCATCCATCCTCGTATAGTGCTCGCAGGGATGCGCGTGTCCTTCGCCACCGACGGTATCGTCGCTCCTGCTAGAACCCTCGCTACAGCGTCTGTCTTCTCCTCGGCTGTGTAAGCGTGCCTCACTATCCGTCCATTTCTCACGTAATTCGTCGATGATGATGTTGATGATGTTGCTGCAGCTGTTAGAATCTTCCGTTTCTCTTTTGGTGCTTCAGGTGGAACACAGCCGTCGCCACCGTCGCTCGAAAGGGCTTGCTGCTGCTGTTGTTGTTGCAGCAGCACAGCAGGACGAGACACGGGAAGGACGACGAACACACGGAACGAATCACAACGTGCTGCCGGGATGCGCGTATCCATTTCGACACGTTTCTTCGTCCATCTGAGGCTACGGATGTTATTTCTTCGCTCCGCGATAAACGGTGAAGGAAGAGGACGGCGGCAAACGACGAGATTCGCGTTTTTTGTGTGCAGATGTGTGTATGCGCGATTCCGATCGATAATTCCTGAAATGCATGCGAACTACAGCCGATCGTGTGCCGGAGTGCGGGTACAGAAATTTACAACGATACTCTCTCTCGCTCTCCTTTCCCATCACCCTTCGCCCTTCATTCACATCCCTTCTCGTACCGCCTCGCCGCAGCGTCGCACAGCCCGACCTACCCCAAACATGTCGTCATCTCATATTTTCTTAACTACCATTATCATGACAACATAAGCTGTCAAAACATATAATTGAACAATTGCTGAAGACAGTGGACTTAAACGCCCACATTCTATAAAATGATCCATTATAACAGCGGTTTCCAAACTGTGAGGCGCGGACTCTTGCCAGGGGAGGCGCCAAAAATTTTTAATAAATTAATTTTGATACTATAATATCTTCAAATAAATAAAACGTGTCTATATTATTTAATCTATTATAACAATAAAAGGTAAGGGAGGCGCGGAAAAAAAAAATTTCGGGGAGGCGCGGAAAAAAAAATTGTTTTTGGGGAGGCGTAGTAGCATAAAGTTTGGAAACCGCTGCATTATAAGTATTATATACAAATTTCAGGACCGTATTCAGCTGTAATATTGACTATATGAGCCATTTTTTTCATGTATCCATATTTGTGTTACACTAAACTTGCTGTTAACTTTTCTTGTTACACTAACAATTGTTACGTAAAGTTAATTAATGACTAAGATATAAAGTATCTTACCGCAAAACACTTGTCAAATGTGACAATCAATCGAAATTACAAAAATTGACTTACTTATCTCTCTCTAAGTCAGCGGTCGGGGAACTTTTTTTAATCATTACCCCAAAATATTATTGCGTAAGTCTATATTACCCCCCCTCCATTCTTAAAAGAAAACAATCAATGTAAATTTTAAATAAATACTATTTATTGAATTAATTTACATTTACATATTTATAAAAAAAAAGTTACATGAAAATAGTAAGTATGTAATAGAGAAACAAAATAAAATTCTTAAATTGGAACGAACAAAAATTAATTGAAAACTTTCCCCCTTCAGGTTTTGGAAAAACGATGTTGCCTCATGTTTGATATAATTACTTAAAAATTGGGACTTTTTGATGTAAGAGCAATTTGAATATACAGTCTTCGGCGTTTAATCGATTTCTGTTTTTCGT
>NW_017095693.1:27869-29422 GCF_001412225.1 Nicrophorus vespilloides
AAGTTCAAGAATTGCCTCTGCCAAACCTGGAGGTTCTTCTGGTATGTTAGTAATTTCACATTTAAAAGAATCTATAACCCAACATGTCGTCATCTCATATTTTCTTAACTTCCATTACCATGACAACATAAGCTGTCAAAACATATAATTGAACAATTGCTGAAGACAGTGGACTTAAACGCCCACATTCTACAAAATAATCCATTATAAGTATTATATACTATTTTCAGGACCGTATTCAGCTGTAATATTGACTATATGAGCCATTTTTTTTTCATGTATCGATATTTGTGTTACACTAAACTTGCTGTGAACTTTTCTTGTTACACTAACAATTGTTACGTAAAGTTAATTAATGACTAAGATATAAAGTATCTTACCGCAAAACACTTGTCAAATGTGACAATCAATCGAAATTACAAAAATTGACTTACTTATCTCTCTAAGACTCAGCGGTCGGGGAACTTTTTTAACCATTACCCCAAAATATTATTGCGTAAGTTTCTGAAAAGAAAACAATCAATGTAAATTTTAAATAAATATTATTTATTGAATTAATTTACATTTACATATTTATAAAAAAAAAAGTTACATGAAAATAGTAAGTATGTAATAGAGAAACAAAATAAAATTCTTAAATTGGTACAAACAAAAATTAATTGAAAACTTTCCCTCTTCAGGTTTTGGAAAAATGATGTTGCTTCATGTTTGATATAATTACTTTAAAATTGGGACTTTTTGATGTAAGAGCAATTTGAATATACAGTCTTCGGCGTTTAATCGATTTCTGTTTTTCGTTTTTATTTTCATTAGAGTGGAAAAGCCTTGTTCACAATGGTAGGTTGTTGCAAATGGCAGCAATTGTTTTTACCAAAAAGACGACAGATTTGCTTTGGTCTCAAATTGAATACGTGCTTCAGTATTGGATGGAAGTTCAAGAATTGCCTCTGCCAAACCTGGAGGTTCTTCAGGTATATTAGAAATTTCACATTTAAAAGGATCTATAACCCAATATGTCGTCATCTCATATTTTCTTAACTACCATTACCATGACAACATAAGCTGTCAAAACATATAATTGAACAATTGCTGAAGACAGTGGACTTAAACGCCCACATTCTATAAAATAATCCATTATAAGTATTGTATACAAATTTCAGGACCGTATTCAGCTGTAATATTGACTATATGAGCCATTTTTTTTTCATGTATCGATATTTGCGTTACACTAAACTTGCTGTTAACTCTTCTTGTTACACTAACAATTGTTACGTAAAGTTAATTAATGACTAAGATATAAAGTATCTTACCGCAAAACACTTGTCAAATGTTGTCGAAATTACAAAAATTGACTTACTTATCTCTCTAAGTCAGCGGTAGGGGAACTTTTTTAACCATTACCCCAAAATATTATTGCGTAAGTCTATATTAACCCCCTCCCTTCTCCATTCTGAAAAGAAAACAATCAATGTAAATTTTAAATAAACATTATTTATTGAATTAATTTGCATTTAAATATTTATAAAAAAAAGTTACATGAAAATAGTAAGTAT
>NW_017095694.1:0-34361 GCF_001412225.1 Nicrophorus vespilloides
CTCACACAGCAGCTGTGAACAACGCAAACTATTATATAATGCCTCAGACATTGAATGTAACTGCGTAACATGTTTAGCGCTAATTATTACATAAACAACTAACCATGTCATTTTTTGAAGTTTGTCTTTAAAAACAGATTCTAGCCCGCTTATTTAAAAAATCTAGAAGCCATAGATCACAATTAAATTGGGCCACCGTCTGTCCCGCTTATTAGGGACAAATCCCATAGAACGGAAACAAAACCGAGGAAATAACAAAAATTTACTCCGCTTTAAAGTGATAAAAAATCTAGAAGCCATAGATCACAATTAAAAAAAATAGACCGTTTATTAATTAAAAAAAAAAACAATGTACAAGCTTCTAAAAGATATATATAATGGATCCTCGCTTAACGAGCACCTCGCATAACGAGCAAAATTAATTGTACGAACAATGACTCGCTTAACGAGCAACGTTTCGCATAACGTCGTCACTCGATTGAGAAGAGAAGTCCCGGATTGCGCGCCTTCTACATCATTCTAAAACTTGTTTACACATATTAGTGTTTGTATATTATTTGAACATCTGTCTATTTTTGAATATATTAACCATCTTCATTTTCTTTGTCATCTTTATTTAAAGCGGATATTGATGTGATTTTTTTTTTGTGCAAAATTTAATAACACTGGTATGTCTCCGAATAAAAAGCTAAATAATAAAAATAACCATAGATATGAAAAGCAAAATCATGAAAAATCGAGACCAAGTTATACTTTTTTTCTCCGGCATGGAACTGGATTAATGCAATTTACATTGGTTTATATGGGAAAACGTGTTTCACTATACGAGTAAAAATCCGGAAATATTATCGTCAAAGCTGTCAAAATCAATACGTATAGAATTTGTATTTTCACTGATTTGCATTTGCTTTTCATTACGATAATCGAGCTTTTTGATTAGTTTCAATTCAGTCCATAAAATAAATTATATATTTCATAATAATATTAATAATCCACATTTCTATATATTTCCTAGTTTATTTATAAATTACGAATTGTTTCGGAAACGTACACGAATTGTCACAGGACACCAATATATAATTAAATCAAGGAGAAATTTCACATACACAAATATATTATAACTGGAATTCATGAGCTTCGCTAATAAAATTACACGAAACGTAGAGATTCATTTCGTATTAATAAGGGAACTTTTAATTACAATCATTGTTTCTCGTTACCCGTTCACAACTACCTATACATATATTTTGTTTTTTTATAGTTGGAGGATGAAAATAATGAACTAATTAAATGTTTGCTTATTATCTGTGCGAAAAGTTACATTTATGTTAATTCAAGCGATACACGTGTTTTCGTTAATTTAATTTATGTTAAACGTACAAGCTTTGGCTTCCGCTTTTTTTTATTCGCTCTCGCTAAAATAATTAGTTTGTAGTATATTTCACTTGTTAATTGTAAAATAATAATTAACTGGAGAACATCAAAACGTAGCATTTACATTATATTTTGAGCATATTAATTACAATGTTTAAATTAATTGGAATAAAATATAACCGTCATTTTCCCTGACTATTTGAAACAGGACTAATCGAAAAACTTAAAACAGAAAAAAAAATGAGACTTGATTATTATTTTTATTTTGCTTCATTAAAATCTAGTTTGTTTTGAAATTTTTAAACCAAACTTGTACAAAATCCAAAACCGGATATATATTGATTAAAACGTCATGACTGAAAAATATGTGTGAGATAGAAGAAGAATGTCGATTTTTTTTATCTCTATTACATAAGTTTCATAATTTCCTGTCGTTACTGAAATTCATTAGTTGCAAGTCTCACAAGGAGTGTCGTCGGATTTTTATGTAAAACTTAGTGGTGCTAACTTTTAAACTTCAGGATAATGGGAACTTTAATACGTTCTACATGATATTACATAAGTAATATTAATATGAGATTTTCACCTTTTATGCAAAAATAATAATATTTTGTAAAAATTAAAACCAAGTTTTTATAACAAATATCTTAATTATTATGGCTTTAAAAGGAGTAAAACAAATTAATTATGAATTTAATAATGATAATAATAACAATTATTACAACAGTCGTAAAAAGTAAACAAAAATAAAAATAAATAAATTTCATTGATGAATTTTGTAATAACAAAAAAAAAGTTATTTATAAATTATTTGATGGTTATAACATATATAAAATCAAAAAAACAAGAGATATTATAGTAATAATTATTATATAAACTTCATTTTTATTGAGCAATAACTGTAATAGAGCATTAAAATTCATCCGGAACGGCAATCGAAACACATTCAACATGTTGCCTGTAAAATATAATAGGTACGTTATAAAACTAATGTACTTTAAGTCCGAAACAGATTTTTAAAAACAATTTAAAGTAGTAATAATTACAAAAGAATTTTCTAAAAAAAATATATTTCACTTGTCTGAATTTCAGGATCAAACATCGACAATAACGAGACAATAACTTTGAAAATAAAGTAAATAAAATGATGAAATTGAAAGAATATATTTTTTTAAGGTTGCATGGGAAGTGTACAATTACATGTCTTTGTAAATGCGCAAAGTGGATAGACATTTGAGAAGGAGCCAAAGGCTATTAATATATGAAAACGGCGGTTGCGTTCCTAATTTGGCAAAGGTTTTCAGAGATGATTGTGTATACGATAATCCGTGTATATTTCTATACCAAATGCTGATGTTTCCTAGTTAATTCCTTTGGTTCGAAGATCTAAATTATGTTTGCGTCTTACTATGTTTTAAAAAATTGAGATTTTTCAAGTTCTTATTATCAACTGTTTTTTTACAGAAAATACTAGTGGCAACTCGCTTAGAACTAAGAATCGATAATTGCGACCTTTATGCAATTTTAGAAAAGCGAAGTTTTCTATGATAAGGATAAGTCGGATATATCCGTCGTTTTTTTTATATTCTACTTAATATACATAAAATTATGTTTACATAAAATAGAGAAACGTATGGATTTTTTATTGCTTAAATTAAAAGTGAATTATTTTGTTACAAAATTAGTTTAGAAATCTCTACGATCAACAGAAATGCATTTGGGAATTCAGTATGAAAAATAATACTTTTTTTAATTAAGTTTGTATGAAATTTTTCGAATAATTTATTCAGTTTTAATATATATTTGTTCCGTTGTTTTGATTACTTTTAGAATGAAATCCGTGTGAAAGTTCGACCAACTAATTTGAATTGTGTTTGTGTGATGTTTCTGAAATGTATATTTTTTTTTCTGAAAAATTGACATATGTAAATTTTGCACTCAAAATTTTGTCGTCGAAATTAATCAATAATAATAACTCATAATATGCGTTAAATGTACAAATTTCATCATCGAATGTTGCATAAAGCAAATTGAATTTCCACAAAATGAAATAAATGCATTAAAATATACGTTTGATAAATATGTATATATATATATGAAAATCGCGGTGCGAATGAAATTAATGAAAATTTAAATGACACCTAAGGCTTGAACGCGTTTCATCACCATCCCCGAATTACAGTTTACACGTATTGCGTAATTAAAATCGTTTATTCATTAACCTAAGTGCCCTCAACATACTCTAATTAATAAACAGTAATGCATTTCATATTTACGCTGATTTATAAATCGATTTTTTTCTCAATGGAATTGAAAAAATTTAACTAAATTTTCATCAATAATGGTCACTATTGATGAAAATTTTAGTAAAAAAAACTTAAATTTAAATTAAATACATGTTATTAATTTATTGTAATTTTTTCTTGAATTTTATGTGAATTGGTCTTTGGTGATGTAACGGTTGTCGGATTACATAACTTTTTTTTTTGCAAGACGGATGCAAGTCATTGGAGATCTCTTGTTGTTTTATCAGAGATCCACTGTGGAATAGTAGGTTGGTTGATGGAGCACTTAAAACTTCTTTAAGTGGATCAAGTGGTATCTCTTAGGTTAAAAGTTGCATATTGAGACACTCATAAATGCGGATTTGTTCTACTATATTTAAATTGTATTACCTGACGAGGATCAAAAAAATACATTGCAATACATAACTTTACAAGTAATATTAATTATTTATTAAAATATATGCTTTTTGGTCATTAAATCTATAGTTTTATTATGAACCACAAATCTAGCTTTCAAAGCTATTCTACTGTTCTTTGCGAAACTATACAGAAAATACTAGTCGTTTTGCACTAACAATCGATGAATTCGTAATATTCCATATAATATTGGAAATCATCGTATGTCCTCTTGTTGCAGGAGAAAAATCAATCACAAATAACTTCTATAACATAGTTTGTATATATTTTTTTTATTGAAGATATGCAGTTTATTGAATGCTGTTTGATGATTTCCTTGAGCAATTATTATAGATTGATATACACCGGATATATGATCTGTTATCTGCAAATATAATCAAAAATTAAAGTTTTTCCTAGATTATTGAGTTGCTTCCAGTTATTTCGAAGCTGTTGGTATTATAATTTGATTTTGTAATAATTATAGAGAAATATATACGATTAATATGACTTCTTATTATACAATATTTACGTATATATCCATCAACAATTATAGTTTTTCTTATATCCTTTTTTGTCCTACTGGAACTCGTTGAATCTAAAAAAAAAAACGCACACAGAATCCTAAGATCATAGTAGTGGAGAAAGTAGTGGAGAAAAAAAATCACAGAAGATAGTTTTAAGATTACAAAAGTTTTGAATATTGTAGTTGCGTAAATATTTAAAATTATTGTTGCCTAATTTTGGATCACACAATTGCCTAAATAGGACTCGTGGAATTTAAGAAAAAAAAAACACAAAAGACAATTTTAAGAAAAAATGTATTAAAAATCGATATTAGAGATATATAGGTTTTTTTTCAGTAAATATTTCCTATTTCTAGTAAAAAAAAATATTGAAGATATGCAGTTTATTGAATGCTGTTGGTTTGATGATTTGCTTGAGCTATAATTATAGATTGATATACACTGGATATATTATTTCTTATATGCAAATATGTTCAGATATGTCAATCAATAATTAAAGTTTATCCAAGATTGTGGAGTTGTTTCCATTTGGAGATCCTCTTATATTTTCATGTTGGAGATGTGTAGTTATTTTGAAGCTATTGGTATTGTGATTTCCTTTAGTATTAATTATAGAGGAATATATACGATTAATATGATTTCTTATTTTACGATATTTACGTATATATTAATCAACAATTAAAGTTTTTCTTATATCCTTTTTTGTCCCAGTGGAACTCGTCGAATCTAAAAAAAGACGCACACAGAATCCTAAGACCATAGTAGTTTAGAATATGTTAGTTATTTGTCGAAGTTTCCCCATTTTGTAATACAATGTTGCCTAAATTGGACTCGTCCCATTGGAGAAAAAAAAAATCACAGAAGATAGTTTTAAGATTACAATAGTTTTGAATTGTAGTTGCGTAAATATTTAAAATTATTGTTGCCTAATTTTGGATCACACAATTGACTAAATTGGACTCGTGGAATTTAATAAAAAAAAACACAAAAGACAATTTTAAGAAAAAATGTATTAAAAATCCATATTAGAGATATACAGGTTTTTTTCTGTAAATATTTCCTATTTGTGGTAAAATTTTAGATATACAGTTTATTGAATGCTGTTGGTTCGATGATTTGCTTGAGCTATAATTATAGATTGATATACACCGGACATATGATTTCTTATATGCAAATATATCCAGATATGTCAATCAATAATTAAAGTTTATTCTAGATTGTTGAGTTCCTTCCGTTTGGAGATCCTCTTATGTTCACTTGTTGAAGACATGTAGTTATTTCGAGGCTGTTGGTATTATGATTTCATTTAGTATTAATTATAGAGAAATATATACGATTAATATGATTTCTTATTTTACAATATTTACGTATATATCAATCAACAATTAAAGTTTTTCTTATATGTTCTAGTAAAACTCGTCGAATCGAAAAAAAAAACACAGAATCCTAAGACCATAGTAGTTTAGAATATGTTAGTTATTTGTCGAAGTTTCCTCATTTTTGGAATACACTGTTACCCAAATTGGACTCGTCCAATTGGAGAAAAAACAATCACAGAAGATAGTATTAAAAAAAGCACAGAAGACAGTTTTAAGAAAAAATGTATTAAAAATCCATATTAGAGATATACAAGTTTTTTTCCATAAATATTTCCTATTTGTGGTCTAAATTAGGCAACATTGCTACACGTTACATTAATTTATATTCAAATATTTTGTTTCATGAAAAATATATAAGATGACTACTTAACATATTAGAATGTAAATACAACAAAAAATGTACACTAATAATTACATATTTTGTTGAAGTTGAAATCAATATACAATTGACCTAAATTATAGAAATAATTAAAATTTATATGTAAAATAATAATTTTTAATGTAATATTCATTAAAAAGTTACTTTGCATAAATATATAGTAGCAAATAAAATAAGTTTATAAAATAAAATACCAGAAATTCTTCAGTATTTCATTTTCTTTATATTTGAGGCCAATAAAATAGTTACAAAAAAAATCCGAATATAAAATATTTAAAAAATAAATAAAGAGAAACGATACTAGTTTCCAAGTATTACATGAATCAATTTAATGTAAAATAATATATTTATTGAAACAGTTAATATAGTAAAGATAAATAAATTGAGTTGACATACAAAATAATGAATAGCAATAATCATAATTATTGAAACAGTTAAACAAACATAATTAACATTTAAATTAATCAAATAATATTTTATTGAAACAGTTAAAAATACGTAAATTAAATAATGAAAGTAGAATTAATAATAAAATATTAATTAAATAGTATATATAAATAAAAATTATTTAAGTTAATTATTAAGTTTTTTTACTGTAATTGTAATTTATATATATATATAAAAGTAAAAAATTAATTAATGTAAAAATCTAATTAAGAATTTTTTTACTTGTAAAAGTTATAATTTCTAGTGAATTATTATTTTTCAGTCATAATTTGATTGACTTTAGTTATCATGGAAATAAATGGAAAACAAACAGAATAAAACAAATAAACAATTAATAATAATTTATTGGACATATAAGAAGAATATGCAACAATAACAAAAAAATATAAATTATAAGAATTCTTTTGGAAATATCATGATGAAAAAGACAATAAGATTCATGAAATAAATTAAGATTTCACAACAATTCTAAATTAATGTTGAGGAAAACTTAATTAATTTCTGGACTCTTTGTAAATAATAATAAACATAATTAAATTAATTGTTAAAAAATATAATGAAGGACAAAATTTTAAATTCACTCTTCTATTGTTGAAATTCTTCTTGAAATTACTGTTTGTAATGAAGTCATATATAAAAGCCCAGATAAAAATACGGAAACCTCAAAACGTATCTTATTTGAAGGTAACAGTATTCTAATCAGGGCATTTAAAATCTTGCCACATAAATAAAAAAAATAACAAAAAGTTGAAACAAAAAAAAACAATAAAATTAAACATGACATATAATTAATTAGTTTTGAATAATTGAAACTATTTATTTTCTCATAAAATTTGCAAAAAATCACGAATTTTAATAAATTATCATTATTTCTAGAAAATTGCAAAACAACTATATTTTTAACTTACTTTTATTTGTTGGGAGTTTCTTGTTGGATTTTTTCTTCAATTTGTTAGAAAACTGCATTAGCTGAAAAATAACAAAACTGTCGTATCCTTCGATCGAAAGGACTAATAAATTTTGAATTTTAAGCAAATTCTAAACTTCACCTTCTCACTTAAAAAAAATACATATAATTTCTAAAGATAAATAATATAAATTATAAAACAGTATAAATTTACCCAATTCCATTTTTTTTCTCAATATCCTAGCTAGTTGATTGATTGATTTTAGCAAAATAAATTTAACAAAAGTTGACTAAATTTAAAATATAATAATTGAAGCTACTTGATTCACATGTATGCACATTGAAAATGGTTCAGCAAATTGAATTTATTTTCAATATTCTAGTATTATCGTTTTTGAGAATTTTTTTTAAAGAATTTATCGTTTATTTCTTTCATAGAAAATAAAAATAGAAGTGGATTTAAATAAATATTATAATTCCATTGAATTATTAAAATTAAAAAAATATACTAAAAACAGATACATTTTTCGAGACTTTAATTTAGTTCAATTTTATTTATATAAAGTACAAGTTACAAATTCTGTTTATAGTTTACAAGACATAGACTGAGGTTATGTGTATTATTTACACTTAGGCACACTTTAGAAACATAGATTAATAAAGATGAGTTTTTGATGATATTGTAAGTGTTTGAAAGTTTGTTTAAAGATTTCGACTAATTGCTGATCTCAATAAACAAACTTCAAAGCAATTATCTATGTACTAGCATAGGAATATCAACGATTCTAATACAACGTTAAATATAAATATGCTAATTCATAGACATATACAAAATGAACCTAAAATGTAGATTGATTTAAATTAATTAAAAAAAAAAACATTTTCAGTCTAGAAAAATCTTTATTTCAGAAACAAAAAAAAACTGCCAAATTTTATAACTTTGTCAATTTAATTGAGGAAAACGAAATAAATATAAACGCACATGGCTTTGATCCTTTGGAGGAGGAAGGACTATTTCTAAATGGAGGAATTAGGATTACTTATATTTTAAACAGAAGGAGAACAATAATATTCGTTCTAATTACAAAAATTGCTTTGATACTAAAAATTCTTAAAAAAAAGATTTACATTCTTCACAAATTTATACATTTTCTACATAAACTTATATAAAATCAAGTAATTATAATGTAATTATAAAAGAAATAACAATTGTTTACCAATAATATTCTACATGGAGTGTTGATATGTCTAAGATACATACGTGAAAGTAGAATAGTCAACGTTCTAAAATTAAGTTGAATATTATACATTCACATCTGAATACTTAGAAAATTTATTAGTAATCTTAGTAGTAAAAAGTAGTATGACTGATGATAATTCTAAGCTTATACACATGAAGGAAGAACAAGTTAACTTTCTAAAATTTCGTTAAAGTAGTCTTTATTCATCTATAAACTCTTAGAAAATTCTGGTATGCAGTGAAAACTTGTGATGATATTTCTAAGCTTAGACAAATGAAATCTAATCCCTGCAACATTCTAAAATTTAGTTGCAGAGGACTGATTACATAATAAACTCTTAGAAATTACTACTAAATAGTAAAAAAATAATGAAAAACAAGACTAAACATATATTAATTGATTATATTATATTATGAGTAGTAAAGTAAAGGAATACAGCTTCATGATCAAAGTAATCTACGATTCGTAACTTCACAGAAAACTCGAGATCAAGTAACTGAAAACCTAAATATAATTCAGAAATTTAATCTTCATATTAGAAAGATCAAATATTGAGCAGATGTTGAGCTGTTGAGATAAGCATATGTACAGTATATGACTCAATATAAAATAAATTCAATTATTGTAGAAATTTACTTTATACTTACATTGAACAAAGTACAAACATTAGAGTTCTATATCAATTAGTATCGAGTATTTCCATAATTTGGATCACAAATATTTTAATCAAATTAACATTTTTTTTTATCCATTGGAACCTCAAAAATATTATCATTAAAATTGAAAACATGGTAAAAATATAAACAAAAATTTCAAGTATTTCAAAGAACATGTGAAGCTGAAAACAATATAAAATTCCGAAAAATAGTAAAATCTACTATGAGTGATGATAATTCTATGCTTATACAAATGAAGGCAGATTACCCCAGCATTCTAAAATTAAGTTGAAGTAGTCAGCATTCATGTATAAACATAAAAATGTGATGACATCTTTGCTTTTAGACGATGATTTATCTGGAAGATTTTTGAATTACAACCCTATTACTAAAAAGATCCACAAAATTGATTTATGTGGAAACTTCTTAGTCAAAGGAATGAAATTCTTTATTCCTAGACGAGAAATTAATCTTAGCTGAAAATACAATAAAACATAATTTTTAATACAATATTTTTGAATTTATGATTAAATTTCATCTACAAATTTCAATATACAGAGAATACAATAAATTACATAATTTCTAAGTAAAGATGCTGACGATGATAATTTAGATTTACAAATACTATCTTCAGCCTATGCCAAATTTGAATTACATTGGGATCGGCTGAAGAAAGGATGTGTAATTCTAATTTTTAGAAGCAAAATATACAATGTCCTACCACATTAGTCTAGATTGAAGTAGAATACTGAATTTCCTGAAGCTGTAAATTTTTATAAATTATATAATTGAAAATTGCAAAGCGAAGATGTGACAGAAATACACATTATATTTTGCGTCAATCCTAACTTTTCAATTAAATTAGTTTCAACACAAGACATAATCTGGAATTCTTAATTTCATAAGGATAATATACAATGACCTTATGATAATACTTAATTTAGGAGATTATACAAAGAATTATAGTCAAATTAAAATATTTTCATAAAATTTAAATCAACATTGAATTTGACACCCAATTAATTCCTAAAAATCTACAAATATTTTATAAATTACATAATTTCAAATCGAATCCAGATTGATGGTGTTGATTTAGAAATACAAATTTATTTTCGAGTAGTTACTAACTATTAGTATCAACAAAAAATAAGATCTAGAATTCTTAATTTTTCTCAATTTTTAAATTTATTTTTTTAATCTATGTAGTTTTGTACCTTTGGTATTTGATGAACATAGATTTACAATTTCACGTAAGAACAGGTCTATATGTTTATAACTTTTATAAAACTGCTCTTACATGAAACTGGTGATCTTAGTTACAAAACGAAGTTCTGCTGAAAAGATGAAAACGGTTTATAATACATTATAAGTTAAATTATACTTGAACATAAAGCATCATTAAAAGTTATACGGATTCGTCCTAAAAATCAATAAAACGGTCGGCGAGAGCATTGCATCCATAGAATTTCCTTTAATTAGTTTTCCTTGTTTAATTGATCAGTCGATAGTAAAGGATTAGAGTAAGGAAGATAGGCTTTGACATGATGTTAGTGTCACTAGATGTTCCAGGTTGGAACCATAGCCTCAGTTGGTATTATTTACTGATGGGGTAATAATTATTTGATGATGTAATTAGTTTAGTAGTTAATGAACGTTTGGAGTCAAATATCGCATTAGAGAGGCGGAAAACTTAATGAGCAAACACAATTTCATATCTAATTGCTTTTTGTTAAAACTAAGTGCAAGACACCTCCTTTCCGTACAACTAGAACTACTCCTAGTATCTTGTATCGGTTTTTTCATCTTCTTTAGTATGTCTTTCTCCTCCCGCGTTAGTCAACCCAATTTGAATCTTAGGGGTTGGCCCGAGTTCGGCAAGGGTCTGTTTGCAAAGTTCACGGGACCGTCGCAATAAATATGCAAATTAAATTTACACATAAATCTAAATGCATAGAAGACATTTTATGCCTGCGGCTCCGACTGCAAGATAAAATATTACAAAATCGGGATAAATCCCCGCACTTGATTGATTTCCGCTCAGAAACGAATTGTACATATGCAACTTTCTTTAATGATTAATATTATTTCAAATTTTCTGGAATATATGAAATAAATGGAATGGTTTCAATTTCTATAGTTTACATGCATACTCCATGTGGTATTTGGACATGTGCGTGGGACATCTTTAAATATATTATATAGAAACATTAAAAAGTTTAAAAATCTGTAATTTGTTAAATCGAAATAAAAGATTTTTGTACTAAAATTGTGTGCTTCTTTCCAAATCATCATATTTCAAGTTAATTAATTGAAGTATATTGAAGTGTAATTGAAGATTTTTTGATTCAATATAAATTGGTAATTTAAGATTACTTTAACTGTACTTGAAACAACTGAAATATTGTTTGCTTCTGCTTCGTTGACTCGCTTTGCGCCAAGCAATCACGTTAAGCGGGGTTTTGAGTTCATCTGAAGGCAAGTGTAGCCCTGTTCCATTCCGTTTCGCGTCAACTTTATGATTATGGTAGTATTGTTAGTGGGACCATTCATTTTTATGATTGCATAAAGTAAAGTTGCTTAAAAATCGATTTTCCAGATGGACCAGAATTATTTTGAAGGGATGGAAAACTGTGATTAACATTAGATTGGTCGCGAATATAAAAGGGATGATTTGATTGCAGCGTTGCTCTAGGTAAACCGTATTGATTAGATTCTTGAATTACATCTTGTTTACAGAGACGATGATTGTTTATGGCTAACTTCGCGAAGCACGAATTCAATAAGCGCTTCCGCAGCAAACATAAAGCTCTTCGTTATTACGACCACTTTTCTATATAGATATATATATATATTTCTACTTGGCCGTTTCCATTTATAAATATATAGATATTTGTCTTCCTTTGGGGTTTGAGACACACTCGAGCTCTGTTTTCTCCTTACTTTAATTCGTTTTATCGAGGAGCTAGCGTTTCGGACTTAATGGCACGAAAACAATAATAATACATTCAAATGGAAAGCTGAGGATGCCCCTGCCACAACGCAAAGCGAGGCAAAACGCCAATTGAATAAATTGAGGGAGCGGCGCAAGACCAGCTTCCTTAACTGATTGATTTCTTTAATTAGTGCCCGTCGATTGCACAACCGTGATTTTAATTTAATTTGATTTTATATTGATGTACATTTTGTGTAGGCGAATTATGTACGTTAACTGAATATCTACTGTATATATCTGTTTCCGTCTCGCAAAACAATGCAAAACGCTGGCGATGCTGCAAAATGAATAAATGGGAGCGGCGCAACCCCCAATTGCTCAGCTGATTGTTTTCTTTAAGTAGGACCCGTCGACTGCACAACCGTGATTTTAATTTAATCGACCAAAAACTCGAGGAATTATTCACGAAAACCACCCCCAAAAACAATGTGTGCCACATAATGAATACCAATCTTTTTTTTCTTCAGGATCGAACGAGCTTTTTCCTTGATCATCTGCTGCTGGCGCACTCTAATACCTAAAACGGGGTCTTTTACTTTCAATCAAACCACCCCTTTCATCTTGCGCCCCTATTTACTTACTGCTAATTGATTTTACCAACCACTAATTATTACCTGAGAAATTAACCATTTTCACCATCTCTCATCCTACTCAAAGGCATCATTATTACGAGCACAATATTTGTTAATTCTAAATTGAAAATCCAGCAAAAACATATTTTTAAATGAAAGTTAATATTTTTTTCCAAATAGCATAATTATTTCGAGTGAGTTACAAAAAATGTATCTAATTTGGAAATACTCAAAACTATCGCTTCATCACTGCCGACAGATTAAAATAACCGAAAGATTAAAGTAAATGTTTATAATCCTTGGGACAATTGATCAAGTATTATCAAACTTCATGCATCAAATTATTGTTCTAGGGGATTATTATTTTTCCTGAAAGATTAGTCATAGGTAACGTAGCCACATGAATAATAAATCGCCGTCGAAAATTTAAATTAATCATAGCCGAGAACCCATAAAACCATTTTTAATTTGCGCATTTTAGTAAGGGTCCATTGTTTTAGAACAATGCCACCACCATCCCTCCACCCCGAATAGGTAAAATATATTGCGTATTTTTGTGCAGAGTATTTTCCTTGCTATGGCTACAACGTGCACACCCTTTATTTATTCAATGCTCGCTATTTGAATATTCATAGAAAATAGAAAAATACATGCATTCATTTGAAACCAGTGTTATTTAAAAATAAATAAACTAATCCAATTGTCCAATTATATTTTTATATAAAAAATAATTATCGTTTTAAAAACATATTAAGTAGTTTTTAATTACTGAAAAATAATGTGTAAATAGTGAAATAGTTTTTTTTCGTAAGTGATGAATTTTCTGTACTTCAATTTTCAAACTCAAACAAATCCTTTTCTTCTTTTTGATGGTTTATTAAAGCCACTGTTATCCGTGAAGAAGAATGGAAATCCAACATGGCAAATAGAAATCCAATAAGGCGTTTAATCCGAAGGGTGGCTACTTGCACCTGGGGGAGGCGAAATTGATAAAACCCAGTCGAGCGAAAGATTGCCATAGAACGGTGTTTAGCAAACGCTAATGAAAAATAATAAGAAAAAGCAAAGGAAACTTCGGTAAGAAATTAAGTAAAATACAGTAAGCGTATTATTTAATATTCATTTTCAGGATAGGTGGAAATGTGAACGTCGAGTGTATTTATCCGTTAGAATGTGTGAAGACTTACGTGTACGGAAGATTCATATTAAAAGGTGGAAAAGTATACGTTCATGTGAACGGATTATGTACGTTAACTGAACTCTTACTGTATATCTAAAATTAGGAAGGAAGTTGAAGGAGGTCCGACTTTCGATGTCGAAAGTACTTTTTTAATATCCAATCTTAATTAGTAATAGATAACCCGATCTTACCGACTCCTGAACTTAATTAAGAGGCCAAGGAACAGCGTGTTATCTTAACAAAGTGCGCAACCGGAAACAAAAAACAACAGGGGAGATCTCTAAAATAAAATGAAAAAAAAAAACTTAACCAAGGAAAGTAAAGCAATGAAAATAAAAAAAAAGTAGCAGAAGGAGAGATTACTCGGACTCGAAAGTTTTTAGCCATTGTTGATGTTGCATGAGAGGTGAGGTGAGAACTGCACTCCGGGGCGCAGGGTTTATGTGTGTGTGTGAAACTTTGGAGTATTTATCTACCCACTTCTGTTAAAACTAGTTGCTACCCCCCCGCAACCCAACATCCGACCGCAAAAACCGGATTACATCATGCCGAGTTAAACTTGCCACCTACCCTAACTGGGACAGAAGATCCTCGAAAGCAATGTTTTTTTTGCAATGCTCTTTTTAGTCAAGCCCTTTCGCGGGTTCATCCACCTGTAATAGGTATAATTAACTTAATTGCCGACCGCACGTTGGGGTAGTAAATACTTAATTAATCAACCGCACGGTGTCTTCGCCTCGCGGTGGATATAATTTAACACCCAAGGATCTTCCCTATTCGTATTACAACCGTACACAGCTTCAATCCTGGCAAATAACGTATCGGCTTTGATAATTCCTCCTGGAGACTAATGAAACATCTCAATTTTCATCCTCTGATTAACTAATTGTAGCACGTATTATCCTAATTAGTTAAACCCATGTTTATCTTAAATACTTAACAATCATTGAACTAATCAATGCAACTACAGCATTATTGCCTAATCTATACATGCAGAGATTAATTAGAAATTTTTACCAAAAACATATTTAAACTGAAGTAAAAAAGAATTAAATTTATAATAACTATTATTTAATATTTAAAAATCACTTTCTCGTATATAGAATTATAATAGTAGGATTACTTCTTAATTACAATTAAAACCGTGTAAATCGAAAAGTATTATTTTTTTTAAACGTGTAAAGAAAGTACCGCGTAAAATGAGGGATAGGTGTACTCTTGTGAATATCATCGCTGAATATTTTTGTTTTGTTAGCGGTGCTTTTAATGCGTTTTTTTTAACAAAATAATCATAATCCAGATTAAAGTCTGCTATGAACAAAAGGGTTGTTGTCATAGTTACTCGATATTATGCATTTCGGTGGTATTGTCAGTACTATTACTATTCCAATACAATTGGTCGCCAGGTATTTGACCATTAACGTATGCCAGACATGTAAATTACACATACGCGGATGGATTGATCCAGAATGCTGAGTAAATTATGTCCACGCTGCTGCTCATAATATTGTTGGAAACCGTCGATGTACAATGATTCTCAGAGCGCATTACGCAATCCACAAAACGTTCATTAATGCGCTAATGCTGGGAACAATTGGTCTTCTGTAAGATATCTCACCTGAATATTACTGCTCATTGCCGTAGGACAATTCCATTCATACACCTAAAAGGGTTTTATACGTATAGGTAATACATTACCACCCAAAGGCCAAATTTCAATCGGAACTAAATTATATTCAATTAGCTTAGGGCTGTGTTACATATCGTAACATTAATTACACCAATAAATGTTGGCTTTGACTTTGGTCCTTATAAAGGATTATTGTTTGCTGAAAACTTTTGTAATAATATATTGTTTTGATAATATTCCCTTCTCTTTGTAATTATATTAGCGTATAGTTACGCTATATTAAATGAAATAATATAGTAAATTAATACTGCGCTCCTACTTAGTCTCTTAATTAATGTAGAATGCACGAAGCTTGTCCAGTGTATTATTGATATTACATTCCATGGTTTAATTAATTTTGAGAATATACAGGGTGAGGCAGAAATAACTTCCATATTACGAAAAATCACTGTGGAGTCCACAAAGCTTGTAGAGAGGGGTTTGTAGTTTTAATTAATCGTTTAATAAAAAATGTATTTATTTTAAATAAATTAATGCAAATTTGAAAAGTAATAATATTGGTTTAAATTTAAGTTGAGACTAGTAATTTAATATTAATTTCAAACAACTTTATTGATTTTTTTTCATGAAATAATACGAATTTTCAATTGAAACAAACTGAATCATATGAAAATAAAAAGTGGAAAAAAAAATCAAGTTAAGTCTATAAATTTTTAAAAGAAAACTGATATTTTTCAGCTAATAATAATATGCTATCAAAACGCACTAATCGAGAACTTTCAAAGAAAAAAGATAATTTATGTATAAAATATTGGACAATTTATCTGTATTGAAAATTGATCATAAAAGAGAAAAATGTAAAATTATAAATATCAATAGACTCTTGCAAAAAATATATTTTTATATTTTAATTAATTAAATATGAAATGTAATTAAAGCAAAGTTTTTCTAAACATTTCATTTACAAATAAAAATTCTTCTCTATACCCAAACTATTTGCAGAGAATGGAAATATTCAGATTAAAAAAAAACCATTGATGTTGACTTCATTTCGTAGCTACAAAAAACTGCTTCCCAAAGCATTTCCACTAGTATTTCCAATATATTTCCGTCGCGTCGAAATAAATTCCGTACACTTTCCTAATAAATCAGCGATCGTTGGGGACTTTGCAAAAATTTTAATCAATCGACAAAAGCTTCCTTCCTAGTCTATTTTTTTTCCTTTGATACAAAGTATGATACTTACAGTATAAAAATTGTAATGAAAGATTTCTGTTCCGGAATCTACCAAGTAATTACATTGAAACGATCGAAAATGCGATCCTTTGTCATCGACAGTAATGCAGGTAATAAAATTAGAAAATTTGTGCGACCCGCAAACGCAAACAGTCGAGGTTTAAAATTATGAGAGAAGTTTGGATGAAATTATGGGTATATTAACGGGAGAATCAAACGGCTATTCATAGAAGTGGCGGCTATTAAAGGATCGGAAAGTTTTACTCAAAGGAGATGCAAGTTTTGGCGGAGGCTTTTATTTCAGCCATACTTTGTTAATTACGTGAACTTTCTTAAATCTTATTACTATTCAAGAAGTTACATTTTTGCAATTGTTCATCTTAAAATCAGACTTAAAACTGTTGCAGTCTATTAATTATATATTATGTCAGTCCTCGACTTACACTATAATTAGTGGTTTCTCAGTTCTCTTTAGTCTGAAAAAATTTTTTTTCTTGGTATGTCCTATAAAAATGTGCAATAAATAATGTTTTGTAAGTTTTGTCAACAACATTTTATATAATTAGAGGAAGCGTTGATGGCTCTAATTAAGTGAGCAGATCAATTCGAGCTAATCCATCGATTTTAATATTAATCCGTATAGTTTAGTGCTTATTTTAATTATATTATGCATACAGTGAAATGCATTTTGAAATATAGATCGTGTGCAAAATTGTGTGTGTTTGTTATGATTAAACGGTCAACGGATGGGATGAATTAAATCCCGATATGTTATGTAGAATTATTGTGTTCGGTTATGTTAGCGCATCAAAATCCCAATAATTTGTAAATACATCAATGGATCTATTAATCGGTGCAAATGCTGACCACTAAATATCAGACATTTCGATATTAATGAATTTACCCATGTAGAATCAATTAACCGCATTTCGATTTTCGTGTTGGAAGCCAAATATGTTTTAAACTCGATGAATAAGCCAAGTAAATTTACATTTCATATATCATTTAATCGTATTTACAATATTAGCATGAACGCCAGTGCTAATTGAATTAATTATTAGATTTTCAGGAGTTTCAAAAACACAACTTCATTTGTAATTATTATTATTTTTTCATTATTTTCTTAATTATTCGATAACTACGCATGTTAATTACATCATAAAATAAGCAAATTAAAGACAAAATTGTGATCTTTCAAATGAAATACTAACATATTTGAGATCATTACCTTCCTCATGAAAAACACTATCAAATTATAAAATTCAGTATATTCATATTTTTTTTTAATTACTCTTTAAACATCAATTATTAACACCTATTCTATCTAAATTTCTGGAATATAATTTTGTTATAAAAAACATACAATTAATACATATGAGGTTTAGTAATTTTTTCAATTATTTTATTTTTCTAGAGAAAAACATATATATGCATCATGTGATACACAAACTATTACATAATATCAATTATTGATTTAGATATGTTGATTTTTTTATTTTGTTTTTAATTTCTTTACATTTACTTTGATCAATACTTCATATATACAAATTAAAGATAAAATTGTTGCCTTTTTAATGAATAAATTTTTGGTATGCGTCAATCATTTGTTTTAAGTTATCAAAGTTGAGATATGATTTTCCTGTAATATGCTGCAAAAATTGAGAACAAAAAATATCGAAGTTTTATTTAATTACTGAATTAATAATAAAATAATTATTATTTATGAATTATATGCATTTTTAAATTAATTAATTTTAAACAAATGCATGCATCTAAACTTAACATAATTAGTAAATGTTTTGAATAGATAAATATGAAATCATTTGAATAAAAAAATTATAGTCCTTTGTTTGATGCAAAAAAGACGAGGAGCTTATTTCATAGTATTAACTTGAAAAGTGTGAAGGAAGTTTCACGTCGCCGGATTTTAATAACTAACTATACATACAAAAAGCAACTTACCTAATAGCAGACAGTGAGTTTAAGGAACATAAAATATTAATTTTTGTTTGATAAATATTTTCATTCATTTTTTGCACTCAAATAAATTGTTAAAATAATCACTAAATTTAATTTTCTAAACGGTTGTAATTTGTATAAAATCAAAAAAAATTATAATTATGCTCCGCTTGGAAATTCATTAATGCAATTATAAAATATGACTGTCTGCAGCGAGTCTCTTCCTTCGGTAAGCATCAACTGACAACATCAGCAGGTTTTCATGTGAAAATGATTTTTCCCCCACCAATAAATCAGCAATTTTGCGTTGTTGCAAAATCTAGTTGTTATGTTTCATTGATTAAAAACTCCCATTCGCCATGGAAATTCATTTTTTTTATTTGTTTTTATTTATATGTACAATAAGCCGTTTATAAGCCGGAAGGCACAGCATCCGAATCATTATGGTTTGTGTATGCGTTCCCAAATATGACATTAAAATTTGTGAATAATTCACGTGTTTTCAGTCATATTTCTGAAAAATATTTATTCAATTATTTATAAAAATCGACTAATTACGTAAAGAAATTTCCAACTTATTTTTTCCGTTTTTACTTTGAAGTATCCGTTCAAAGATGATTTATCGGTTCATAGCAATTGGTTTCTTAGAATGGACTACTAGATTCATGTTAGTAAAGACCTAAATCACTCCAACACATGTGGACCAAACTATGACATTTCATGTTTTCCTTAGTTTCTTCAAATGAAAAATCATCAAATATGTTAATTGTTCAAAATTGATTTTTTTACTTTCTTCTTTTTCATCAATCCAATTTCCCGTTCAAATTTTTGCACGTTTTATTAATAATTTAAAATATACCAAAAATCATTATTTTCTATGGCAAGTGGTCCAAATTTGTATCTATATAATAACAACTATAAACTATTGATCACAGTCCTTCTATACCTTTATATCTATATTTTATTAACTTTGTGATTTCAACAAATTTAATATTGAATTAAGGAAGTAAATTACCTTTGAGAAGGGTACGGTAATAAATATGTCATTTGGCTTGGAAATGTCTATCTTACATAATGTAAGCTAACCCTTCGCACCCTATTCACCAAATTCATGAAGTCTTAAATCTAATTTAATATTAATTTTGTCTTTTTTATCGATAGTCTCCATTAAAAATAAGTTTTTCATTGAAAACATTAACAAAATTATATTTCTTTGCTTTTTAGTATGCAAATTAATGTATAATTTTTGGGAAGTGTTTTAAGCAAGGATTTGACAAATGTTTGATTGAGCAAAGGAACGTTAAAGGCAAAATGGTATTCCCATCTCTTCAGTGTATTCGCATTTTCCTCCATCCCCATTTTTGCACACTCTAGTGGTCCGCAGAAAAATCATTCTCCTTGTGAGATATTAGTAATCTTCCGGGGATTTTCTGCATCCCGAAAGAAGATGATAAGTGTTCCAGCGGGAACAAGAAGTGGCAAAAAAAGGCAGGAAGGGATGAAAAAAAAAACAAGGATAGGGAAGAAAAGAATGACGTGTGGCGGCAATAAAACGCATACGAGTGTAATAGAAAATTAAACGAAAGTGGACATTAGTGTAATTGGATTTCCCTTATGCAAATCCGCCTTTATCCCTCTACTCGCTTCTATCCACCTTATTATTATCATATCTTCCAATTTCCGGCTTTTCCCCACTTTATTTATTGCTTTCCTCGTTCACTTTTCTTTATATTTTTTTCTTACTTCATCCCTCGATTTATTTACGTCCGAATAATTGAAAGAAAAAAAAGGATTCTCTATAAATGCAAAGACCTTTTTGTAATTAGATCAAGTTGAAAATTGTTACTTCCTGCTGATTGGGTAATATTTGAATTCTAATATCTAAATCCCGACAACCGAAATCCCGACAGTATTTTTCATTATTTCATATAGACTTATTTCGAATGTCAAGATTTTGAATATCTTTGATTTCCATTAACTAAAGTAGATATTATATCTCACTTAATTGATGATTCATAGCTTACGAAAGTTAAGCAACGAGTATTGAAGTTAATTGGTGAACGAAACCCATAGCAAATTAAATTATTATTTGAAAAAAGAAGTTTTAATTAATCCAATTTATTAAACAAATAAATGTGAAAACAGAACAGTTATGTTAATAATGCAAACTTTACTAAAGCCGGGTAGTATAGAAATGTATCGCATTGTTAGTCAACGTGATGTATACAAATCCATGACTTTGATTCCAATTTATAGTAGGCTGTAGGAGATTTCAGCAAATGTGGGTAACTCTAAATAGGAAGTCGTCGTATCTGTGCAAAGCTCTAATTTAAAATAATGATTGAAGTAAGCTTTTTTTTTTATAATAGTAATATTTATTATTAAAGATTTCAAGAATCTTATATCAATATTCTTTTATAAAAAAAAAAACAGTGTATGTAAAGTGAAAAATTCATAGATTTTCTATGCATACATTTGGTTTCTCAAAGGTTATTGTGGGAATTGAATTTTTGCTCCGGTAGACACAGAATGCAAAGATCATTTTCCAAGTCCATAAATATTTCTGTAATATTGATTTTATATCACAGAAGGCTTTCTGGTATTAAAGAAAGGATATCGCGTGACGTTTAACAAGTTAATCGCGCAGATAACAATAACCGGTTAATGTGCTTTGTCACAGACATAAACTAAGATTAGAAGCTACAAGTAGACAGGTTAATAGTGTAGATAGGATTAATAAAGTTCTATTTTATCCTTTCTAAGAATAGGATAGAATATTGTGTTACACTCGGTCCTCTTTTTATGCGGTTTTGAAGTTATGCGGTTTTTATTTCTAGAAGCATTTTTTTTAATAACTATTTTAGGTAATTTTAACATGTTTTGACACAAATTGGAAAACCATTTCATCGAAAAAGATGATAATTCTGAACGAGCATTCAAGTTTCAATGCGAGCTTCAGAATTGCATTTCTGGATATCAGGAATTTTACAAAAAAATAGCAAAGCCATCGCAAAGTTTAGTCACTAATTATATTGTCAAAGGGAAAAAATCAACATGCGAAGTTGAGATTAATTTTACTTGTGAAGAATCATTATCTTCAGGACATAGATCTGATATGCTGACTATCTCTTCTAGCGATGAAAGTGATTTCGAACCAGGTCGCAAATTATGCCGAACACTCTCATATAGCGACGATAATTCTAAAGAAAAAAATGTGAAGAAAGATTAACTTTCGTAAAAATTTTCTATATTTTTTTTATAAAATTTTTCCGTATAAATTTAGAAGGAATATGTTAAGATTATATTTTTCTGAAATTTAATAAACTTGTCTATGATTGTTAACTTTTTATAAAATTATGAATAAACATTTCAGAAAGAATATAGTAAGACTAATTACTTTTCTGAAATTTAATAAACCCTTTTTTATGCGATTTTCGGTATATTGTAACTCATTGATTTAGTATTATGCGGTTTTAAACAATTATGGAACGTATCCTTTATTTTTATACGTGTGTCTAGTCCTTTTTTGTGCGATTTATTTTTATGATTTTCCTGTGGAACGTATCTACCGCATAAAAATAGAACCAAGTGTGCTTATATAGTAAATAAAAAAACACAATTAAAAAAAATGAGACAAATATATACATCCATGATTTAACAATTATGACAAAAACAGTGAATTTATATATTTACAAATCCAGGCTTTATATCAATGCAAATATTACAGTGTTTTGCTGGTCGAATAATCCATATAATTGCACGAGTTAACCCCTTTATACAGTTGCGTAATACTTTGACAGAAACACGAACAAAATAAATATCAATGAGTTTTGTTATTTGGAACAGGTTAGTCAAAAGGATAATTAATTCTTTATTGTATATTAAACAGAATAAATATTTTATATATTTGTCCATGTTTATTGCATGTACGCCACCCCTTAAAAATAACTCTCTATGTATATGTATCTACACTTAATAAATACTTTTAAACTTCTTCATGTTTACTGCAAAGTCTTTATGTTTTTATTTATTTATATTTAGCAATAATAACAATTTATTGGGCAGAAAATATGGCAAAACATATAATAGTATTATTACATCTTATTGCGTAATAATAATAGATATAATAGCGGAGAAGAATATAACGCACAGCTGCATTGATATCATTATCCGAAGAAATGTGATAAAATTTGAATGGTCGATATCAACGATAGAAAATGGAGCATAACTAAAGGATATGGTTCATTGATATTTGGTGTATACTGAAGACATTTGTAGCAACATTTACTATAAGTATATTTTTGAAAACAAACAATATTTTTTTACGTAATAAATACGTTTATTGTTGATAAAATGGAGATGATATAAATGTTATTATTACTATTTATATGTTTTTAAATATTGGTAATTTTAATCAATTTTCAGTACAGTGGAACCTCGCTTAACGAGCAAAATGAATTGTACGAAAAATGACTCACTTCATGAGCAACGTTTCGCATAACGAGTGACGATGAGAAAAGAAGTCCCGGATTGTGCGCCTGCTGCAGCATTTTCAAAACCTGTGTAGACATATTATGTGTATTTTTGAATATATTAATCATCTTCTATTTTCTTTGTTTAAAGCTGACTATAGTTTGCAAATATAATTTGTGTTTGCTGTAAATGCAAAACACAAATGTATTGTGTCCAACCATTATTATAATATATAAACACACTATGTTCGCTTTTTTATATAAACAAATATGAAAAGTATAAAGAGAATTGATACAAGTAATATAAACAAATATATACTCGCTCAAATATGTGCGTGAATTGGAAAACAGTTTCTGGTCATTCTAGTTGTAACTTAGTATTGTTTGTGATCACAAAATTTTGAAACTTGTGTTCAGACATGTTATTTGTGATTTTTTTGTGCAAAATAACACTGCGATGTCTCCGAATAAAAAGCTAAAGAATAAAAGTAACTATGAAAAGCAAAATCATGAAAAAACGAGAAGAGACGAGACCTTTTTTTCTCCGGCATGGATTAAAGGAATTAAACTCGTTAAGCGAGGTTCCACTGTATATTATAGAAAACAATTTGTTTATTGATATTTTATTTTGTATTTCAAAGAAATCAATTTATCAATTTTTATAACTAACAAAAACATTATAGAAAAAACAAACGATAGAAGAATTTAATTTCTAAACATAGATAATAAAATTGAAATTATATAACACAATTCAAGTTTTTATGTTTGGAAGTATTTCAGTAACGATGCAGATGAAATTATATAACATAATTTTTATACTAGTTCACTCTTCATGCACATTAACCTTAATATGAGACATACATGTTTCATATTTTTATGAGAAATGCAAAAAATTTGAGCTATTTCTGTATAAAATGTAATAATGTTATTGAGTTTTCTATAAAGCTACAAATGCATTAAACAGTTGCGGTGTCCCGGGAATAAAAAATATCTATACTAGGCGTGATATAAAAATAAGTTAAAAGTAGCAACCAAAAATTTAATTGACAATAGTAATTGGTAATTAAAGTAAATTATAATTATTTTAGTTAAAAAAAGTTTACTATTTTGTATTTAAAAAATTTAATTTAAAAATATACGGTCTATAAGTTAGAACAGTTTATATCCGAAGAGCGTAAAATGTAATGAGGGAATTGGATTTGTGCTCTGTTGCATCCCGTATACGCAGGATGAAAAGAAAGGTCTGATTCTTATGCGAGCATTACGGGCCTTCATTTGCGTCAAGTGAATGGAATGAAAAGGAGGCCCCGCGGCCGGTGACGGCTCATGTTGGGTTGGCGGCTGGGCTGGCCTCACGTAACGTAATTACGGTGAACAAATCCTTTTACGCAATGCAATTCGAAACGATGCTAACTATCTCGCTACTTAGTTTAGGGCCGCGTTTTACTGGGAAGCTTTATCTCCAACCTCATCATCCGTGTCCCTAATACCGTTCCGGCCGAATCATCCTCGCAAAACTAACAGATTTAATCCATTAATAAAACTATAGAATTAAATTCGGAATTGGGGGATTCCCTGGTGGTGACGGGCACGTGACTACGCACCCCTACCCGTTCCACTCCCCCGACACACACATACATACACCACATCAATTTACTTCACGCTTTGGGTAAACACTCGACGTCCGCTTGCTTTAACGCAATTTAAACCTTCGGTTTTGAGGCGGTATTCTCTTTCTCTTAATACCGGTATAAATCAGATACTCCAGAACGCGGAAACTTCCATCCCTTCCGACGCCGCAACATATTTCCGAAGACATGGGAATCCCCGTTGCACGAGCTTCAAATTTCAAGTATAATTAATTGATACTCTCTATTCCCTCACCACTTGGACTTACTCTAGCCTCTTTTGTAATATAGTTGTTCGACTTACAAAACAACAATATTTCATTCAAATCAGATTTATACGCAATTTAATTTCAAATAAATCAATCATATCTTGAAATGAAACAAAAATACAAATTTCATGTCCTCATTTTACAATTATAAAATTAGATTTTAGTATTTGAAACGCTTAACCCTTCGTATTGATAAACTGTCTAAATGAAAATAATGGTGAATTTTGTAACTAATATTAATTTTTAATTAAATTTTCATAAATTATTTAGTTTACAAAAAGAGATATTTTTTTATCTAATTATGCAGATTAATAATAAATTTATATACTTCTATACATCAAAGTTAAGTAAAAAAAAAGATTAATGTTGTGGTTATTTCAGAATCTTCGTAATACAGTAACAACAGTGCGAGATAAATTAATGTTGCCCGCTTCTGGTGTAGACACTGTATGAAATTTATCGAAAGAAAATATTGGATTGTTGCCAACTGTGCTATAAAGTTTCTTATTTTTGTTATTATATCGACAGAATATTCTCTTTTTTTTTCATTCATTCAAACGATTATTTTGTACTCATATAAGTTAACTCTAGCCAATGTATGAATATGACAAATAGTATTTATAAGATTACAAATTTCCAATAAGCTGCCAACTGAGATAAAAGTTTAATCAAGAATTATTAACGTTTAAAAAAAAAGAAATTAAAATATTTTTATGAAAATACATGTTTATAACATGTTTTATTTGTTATTTGAATATAGAAAATTTTATATGAAAATTTCTTCTTTTACAAAATAATTTTGATAGAATTGTATTTTGCAGATGGGTCCAACTAATTTTAATTAGCTCGTTTAGTTACTAGCAATTATAAATAATGATCGGTTTAATTGCATTACAATGTTGAACAAAGGACCAATGTAATGCATACAATTATATTTAATTAACGTTATTTAAATGAAGTAATATTTGCTATGAATATATATACAGTTTTTACAAACAAATACTGATTGTTCATTAAAAGCATTTGACGTGGAAACAGTAAAGCGTATTGATCCGATTATTATAAATGTGTATGATGTTCCTGTTTTTTGTTGCAACTCGGAATGGACAGAATAATAACCTATGGTATTGATTCAAATAATATAGAAGCTTCGTTAAATGTGTTTATTACATTTTTGTTTTAAATTACAAAATATATTTTTTTCAACATGTAATATGGTACGACTTTGATGAAAATTATATACACCTATCCCCAATTTACACGGTAGATAAATTCTTGAGAAAAAGGTATAAATCGAAATTGTAACTTTTTTAATGTAAAACCGTGTAAATAAAGCATAGGATTATTTTCAACATTTATTTATTAATCGTAGGTTATTTTAAACAATAATTTTTAAATCGTTTAAAAACTTTTATTAACGATATCAAAATTAAACAAGTAAGGAAATTAGTTAATATAAAAAGTAAAATTCTAAGATGAAAATATTAAGGGTAGTTTACATGGAAATATTGATTTGTAATCCCTTTTCGATAATGAAAGGAATGAGATAAAAAATTGTATTGATTTGAAAATGTTTACCTCATTTGTAACAAACAAGGGTGAAACTGCACATATTTTTCGTTCCGGCGCGAATAGAACGTTAATTGGTATTAAAACGAGTTTTAAAGCATTTTGAACAATTCGTTTAATTAAAATTTAATTAAAAAAAAACGTGAAATTAAAACGTCAGTGAAGATTTCAAATCCTAGTATTCCAACCCCCAAAGTGCCACCACCCAAAATCGTTTTTTTCTCGCTCATTCATTCTCGATCATTTCAATGGTTTCCGCGTTCAATTGGCAAACGGACAATGGGGATGCTCTCTCATAATGTATATGTATCATCAGGATGATATTGGTAATGATCAAAATCGTCCAAACGGCACTAATTAAAACATCATCATCCATATCTGTCTGTTTTGATTGAAAATCTGATTGATTATATGCGTTTCAATCCGTAGCTACCTTGTTGTGCGGTAAGTCTGTACCTCTATAATGTGGGTCTGTATGATTTTTTTACTAAATGTTCTATGTGCCTTTCTCTCTCTCTCTTAATATCTATCTGTTTATGTTCTATATCACTCTATATATTTAAATGTTATATTTATCAATATTTGGATGGCGAATCTATATGTTTGTGATGTGTTTTGTAAAAACTTGTTGTATTCCGACACGCCAAAAAAAATGCTTTGAACTACAAAATGTTCGAAAAAGATTGGAAATTTTGCAATGTGCAATAAATTAAATAAAGGCATGTAAACAATTTTATGTGGACAAAAGTATGTAAGCATTTATATGTGGGCTTTATTCGTTGTGTTCTCCCTTTCTTCGCATTTGTATCTATTTTCTATATACATATTTGCTGTGAGATCGATTTGTTGTGTATTTACAGAACTCTCTTGGTGTCGCATGACTTTGTTTTACTTTGTATCCTTGTCCCAATGCACACGCACTTATTTTCACCCTCAGATGTATTCACACAAAAAAAATATCGAAAATATCACTTAACTTTATAATTATATATAACGAAAATTCCCATGGGGTTGTTATCCCTGTATCGTTGTGATAAATTTATTTTTTCGCAAAAAATATTTAATTAAAAAATATAATTCCTTTTAAAATCTTGAATTTGAAATAATTATTACTCTGATTATTAAAGACAACATTTATAAGAAAATTAGTAAAAATACTATTATTTTTTTCTACTTAACGTAGATTTCTTAGTATTAGCTCAAATACAAAAATTTTAACATTAGTTTCATGATTAACCTTTTTTGGACGGAGAAATTTGACATGTGTGGTGAGAACCAAAACTACTATGTACTGGCGTGTTTTGATAACTTAAGTAGAGTTTAATCAAATCTGAAAAGAAAACAAGTGGCGCCTTGCTAAGAACTAATATTCAATGATTGCGTCTTCACAGTGGGCATGCATACTATTTTGCATAAGGATAATGTTCTGTATAAAAAGATGGGCGGATATATCCGCTTTTAATACATTAAGGGTTCCAGATGTGTCATATTCTACTTTGTATCATTTGTGTATTGGATTTATAAGTATATTCTAATTATTATGATCGTTTACATTAAGTCTGGAATTATCTGTGCGCTTATATCAGATCTATATACACATTTGGTAAAAAATTCCAATCTCTTCGTAGAATCAGGAAAAACAGAGTCAAATTAATTGGAACCGCTGACACGAAATGCATTTCCTCATCCGACGTGGCGCGAAATTCAATTCGGTCGTCTCATCCAAAAACTTCTTCAACAGTTTTGGAAACTTTTTAATTGATAATACGCGTGTGTGTGTTATTTTTTTTTATATTCCGTTCTGCACATTTTAGTCTTACTCCGATTTTACTAAGTTCACGTAGATGGGAAAGTTTGCAGGAGGTGAACAAAACCTGGGGAAGTTCGTGCAAATTTATCGCCGATAAATAAGTTGATTTATTCGGGCATTAACTGAGACCCAATTTGAATTTCATAATTTCGCTGTTTATGCAACAGCTCGCCCCACTAAATTTTAATCATCTGAATTTTAATGCCGCCGTAGTTTCCTCTACGGGTCGAAGCTGCGAACGGTGCTTTCGCTTATGGCCAGGTGATTTATTCCGTGAGGGTTGCTGCCTTGATTAATGCTGTTATTCGATTCCAAACAATATGGATCGAATTCATCAAATATGATGATGTTATTGATACGGGATTCCAATAAATGAGTTTAAGATTATTGAACGTCACGTATAATGTATACCATACCTAATAGATCTAAAGCTTTGGTAGTATCAGAAAAAAAAAGAGTAATGAATACATTTGAATCATCAATCTTGTTGTAATTCAAACACAAATATCAAAACTCATTCTCATCCTATTGGTAGATCTTTTTTGGACAATCAGCGGATATATCCGCCTTATCTTTTAGACAAGACACTTCGCCTATATAAAATTGTATGCTAAGCTACTTTAATTCCCAAAATATCAAACTTCATTCTACTCAACCTATTAGTCTTTAATACTTGAATATATTCATCATCTTTTCTAAACCAGATAATTCTTAAAGTATTGTTCATTATACTTATCTTGTTAGTATATATTAAATTATTGTTTATTATATTCATCTTTTTATATGATCTTGCGGAACACTTGATGTTCAATTTTATGTCTGTATGTATGCAGACAGACGCAGTATTAGGTAATAGCTAATGAGATGAGCTACAATTTCCCTTCGCTAAACACGAATAATTCCTGAAATGCAAGATATTCCGGGGACGGAAGCAATTCCTCACACCTCACCGAGCAGCCTTTTCGGCGCAGATGTGAGGGGGCGGCCGCCTGTAAGAGGACGATAATTGTATGTGAAGTGGAATCGAATTAGGATTTTGTAACCCAGATGAAAACTATATTAACGCTGATGGTTGCTTTAAAATCCTATATTAATGAATTATGCTGAATTTTCGTTCAATTCATCATTCTGTCTCTATCCATGAAAACAATCATCACTCAAATTTAGGTTATACCAATATAAAAATGATACATATATCATAGTTACAATTATTTAAATTACTTAAACTATATCGGTGCAGGTGAAAAAATCTTTCTCGACCAAAAATCAACATTTTTATAACAAAAAAGCAAAAATAATTGATTTATATAAAATAAAGTATATTTGAATCAAGTAAATAAATGAAATGAAATTAAAGTGATATTTCAATGAAATTGTAAACGTGGACAGCGTTCTATGTTGTTTTATAATTTTCCGAACGGAACGGTGCGAATTGCGGATGATAAATTGAAGCCGCGTTAACGAGAACATAATTGCAAGTCAATATTAACACCGGGTCAGTAGTTTTAAAACACTGATACGAGCTTTTCGCATTATCGTTTTACAGTTTAATGAAAAGCTAATTGCACATAGCTATGCAATTCCAATTATTACATATTTTTTTATTTCATAATAAGTGACAATTGAATTTTATTATCGATTTTCAGTATTTTACATGATTTATCAATAAGCAGTCAAATTTATTATATGTATGCATACAATACATTTTCTTTATTATTATTTATCCATAAATTCGCAATGGCTTGTGACAATTTGCCTTTTAAACAAAAATGATAAAAGATATTTTGTCACCTTTTGTCACGATAATGATTTATATTAATATATTATAAATTAGTTTACAAAACATTTTCAATTATTTTAAAATATTTTTGAATGAGGGATGTAAACAGTATTTGATAAATGTCACATAGATTTTTTGATTTTGATAATGGTAATCAAATATTGGAGATACGTGTTTGGAAATATTGAATGATTGATATAACCGTCCATTCCGTCACGCGTCCCAATATTTGAATAGTTGTACATTTTTATTTTCTTTCTCTCTCACCCCAATTCCATTCATGGCGAATTAAAATTGCACTCGGAAAAATCTCACAATGAAATCTCGCGCTTGGCTTTGTGACCAGAATTCCAATAAGCCTATTGTGTATATATATATATACATATATATGTATGTGCGCGTCTACGAGGGTTGTTTTGTAAAATGGGGTTGCTACCATGCGCATCTTGGAAACGAGGGTGGCTATCTGAGCTTTATAGATACGCCATAAATGATAACCGTAAATGTTATCTGTGTTTATTTCACGACCGGAACAAGAACAAGAAGAAGGTGCCAAGAATAAGGGTAGTATTTTTTTTTCTTCCTTTTTTGTGTGTTAAAGTTGGGGTGTGTCCATGCCATTTTCAACACATCAATTTCGATATAAAATGAAGACCAATACACCGAAGTTTCTCATTTTATTTACGTAATAACTAACATAGTCTTTGTTTTGTAATGATGTATAGGAAAATTATATACAAAAAATATATTTATAAATAAATTTTTGATCAAAATTTAGTTTTTACAGAAAAACATGTTTGTATTTCATCTCGTGTTATTAGAAAATATAAAGTAATTGCGAAACTTTATTATTGGCACGCCAGAAAACACCATTTACTTGAAGTTGTATAAATGTAAAACCAATTTGGAGACTACTTTAAGCAGAATAATAGAAGGAAAAACATCTCATTTATATTTTATTAAATTTAAGATTTACAATAAAATTTTATGTTTTTCTTAGATAATTTAATGTAATCAACAACAATAATTTATTTTAGTTTAATAAGATTTAAATTTATTAACAATAATTTCAGAAAATTGGTTTAAAAATCTTATAATATTATTTTCAATTAAAAGTTAAATGACAAAACTAGATAACTTTAATGATTCAAACTTGAATTGTGCTGACCTGAACTAATCTAACTTAAACTTTAACTAATGTGATTTAATCTAAAGTAATCTAAGCAAAGGTGATAAAAGCTAACCAAATATAACTTAATTAACCCTTTACGGACGAACACTTTTTCAAAGACGTATTCTTAATACAGTAGCCTCGCATACTACTAGGATATGGCGGATATATACGCCGTTTGCGGATTTGCTTAAATAGTCTAAGTCCACAATTGATTTGCCACCAACCGCAATAGCCATTTTTTCGAGCGCAAAAAAACATGTGCATGATATATGTTATCACTTGATGGATCTGTCGCCACAATAAAAATGTCAGTTGTGTTATCCACATTCTCACGCGTAATATTAATTGGAGCGTTACGCAGCTTTGTGGAAAATTCCAAATCATCGAGAGCTTCAAATTGAATTGTTCTGAAGTGCTTTCGAAACACAGAGCTTTTTCGCTTCCATTATTGTTTCTTTGTTTTACTTAATTTCAATGCTTTTGTTACAATCATTACAAAACACTGTTTGAATTTTAACGTTGTTGTTTTGATTGCTTTATTTAATTGTTTGAAATAAAATCGCATTGGTAAAACAAATCTTGAATTATATTTAATTATTTAAGTTAAAATAATGTATTAAGTAATTAAGAAACGCGAAGGATACGGAAGGATAAGAAGATTCGGTTCAGGTGGATGCGTCGAGTACGGAAGCTAAGGAAAAGCACCGTTTAATAAATTAATGTATCCATTATCCTCATCGCCTATAGGGAATTACAAGGATAATAGTATTATACAGAATACTAATTAATTGGATAAACATCTGACACTCGTGTTAAACACATGTTGCTCTTATTTCTGAAAGATAATTACTCCTTGATCTGCATCACATATGCTACTAAACTGAATACTTTAATCTTAGAATCAACGTAGTATTTCACATACTTGTTGTACGTTTCTTATTTTGTAATTTAGTACGGAAACCGAATTTTTCCATTTTATTGCAAGTGCATTGAATTATTTATATTATGTAAACAAGTTATATAAAAGAGTATGAATAAAGGAAAATCATATAAATTTTCAACAAAAAATTCCTTTCTTTTGTTAACTGTTTTTATTCATTAAGTATTCTATTAGCAGTGCATTTTCAGCTCGAATGAATTACGAAAGAACGTGCGCTTTTTGAGAATTTATTTTAACGCGATTTTACTGACGTCTGGTAAAAGCTTAATTACGGTCGGCGTTCCATTGAAATTTTATTATTGATTTTATTACCTGCCTTTTCATCCACTCACAAACATTAATAGAACAAAACAAAAATGCTGAAATAGCGTACAGAATTTTTATGTATGAAAACATAATGTCTGTACTTTTTTTTCATCAATTGAGGGTAAAAAACGCATATTATGAAAATTGATTTGTGTAAGTAGCAATTTCATTATTGTGTAATTGTTGCTTTGTGCGATTGAAGGGTGAAGTGTATAGTGAAAAATCGCTTTTCGCATGGAATCGGCGTCGAAATGAATCAATAATTGATATACACGATATGCACCTTTAGTAATTAGCAACTCGGAAGGGGTGGACCTGTGTTACTAATTAAATACTAATTACTACTCGGCCCCCATGCATTGTTCCACCTGTTAGGAACGTGTACCCTATCCATTGCATTTAACATACCTTTCATGATTTGGACAAAGCAAATGAAACTCATACCAGTTTTGATCAAATTTCAGACAACAATATTGAATATGGGCAAAGCCTTCCATCAAAATATTTAAAAATCACTATAATTTATTTATTGAATTAAGTTAATGATCATACAATTATGGTATAGTAGTAAAAACATATTTCTATTTGATTATGGTTATATTATTATATCATTCCTTTTTTCTGTAAAAAAATCATCAGTCTATGGGATGTTTTATGGAGGCTATGGTAATTAAGTTTGGAATTTTATCACGTTCGTTATACAAGGGTCGTAGTAATGGTGAAAATGGAAATTGATTGATGGGATTTAAGGTAGGCAATGTCATTGGTTAATTTTTTGGATGGTTGGGGTGGAGACGGAAAGCGCAGCATTGATCTGGGCTTGAGGTTCTGGGGTTGGAAAGCAGGTACATCCCCTGTTTGTTTTGGATAAATTCTTTTCCCGGGCTCTTTAATCCAACGGATATAAACGAGCACATCCGCTTACCGCTTGAAATGATATACGGCTCCAGTTTACTTGACAACAATGATACACCCGGAGGATACAAGGAGACGCCGCTTATTGCGCACTTTATTAAATGAATAGCATCAATCAGTGATGAGATCATCTTTGTTTTTGTTTTGTTTTTCGTTGCTTGTTGTTTTGTTGTCCCGATCCATTTCAACCCCTACGGCTTCTGCGATATTAATTGGTTTTGCAGGTATTAACGCTCCCCATTATACCAGTAACAATGGGGTAAGCTTTATAAGCCGACCTATGTCAATGCGATTTTCTGTAAAATTTTGTAAGTAGATTATAAAATAATTGGCTATAC
>NW_017095694.1:34382-52209 GCF_001412225.1 Nicrophorus vespilloides
TTCATTTTGGAACTAGATACAAACTATGATTCCAATACATAATTTTATATAATTTTTATGTAAAATAAATATATATTTAAAAATTGTTGCATGCTTTAAATATTTTAACTATTTTATAAAAACAAAATGATTGATTATATAAATATAATAATATGGTATATAAAACAGGTGGTCTACAGAAATGAAAAGGTTTTGTTGTATATTTTTTTCTCTCATTCTATAATACTCATTCTTCGTTCGTCAATCTCTACCGAACACTTCGGATGTTTGCAAGAAATTTCGATTACATCTTGTAAGGCTTGTTCAAATAACCATTTGTCTTTGGTGCCGATTTCGTGGATGCCTTCCGCCGCCGGTAGAAGGCAGTTCGGCTTGCTTATAAATCAGGTCCACCCCACACACACTAGTTTTGCCCACTCGAGATGATTACTTTCCAGCGCTAATCCTTTCCAGCCGCCTCCATTCCTACCCATTTCTCCACTGGCCGACCATCAATCATCGCACTCTTAGCCGCCACCAACAAAACCATCCGATTACAATCAACACTTTTAATCTACGCGAAATGAAAATGTCCCCTTTCCCGGGAATTTTGGAAAAATATATAGTCTCCGAGAAATTATAAAAATTGAAAATTTCATAAAATGTGTAAACTTAAAATTTGAAAGCTGGCGCAATTATAAAGTATCTCATGACAAAAGTTAATAAAATCGTTAATGATCTTGGAAGAGATATGCACTATTAGATAGACTTTGACAACATACTGATAAACAAATTATTTAATTCGGAAACTATCTGATAGTTGAAAATCAGCCATAATTTTTTAAATTTCTCTAGTGCCGAGAATTCCCGGGAATACCATAAACATTTGTCTCGTGTCCAGGGAAAAAAAAAAGTTCGAGACTGAGCAACACAAGATATTTTTTTCTTTTTACCTGACCCATATAAAGATAATTTGATTTACCTAAAATACTATAACGGAATGATTTAAACAAAGAATAGCTTTTAGATGTAGTTAATAATAGTATATGTCATTTTTCTTTCGTTTTTAATTCTTTATAATTTACAGGGCAGAAGAACGACGGTGAGTAATCCTTTAATATCCTTATTCAACAACGATTCTAAAACTAAATTACCTAAAGATAATTTATTAATTCTACTTAGAAACTCAGTAAACTTTCAAATTTTCAATAGACTTTATTCCCAATTATGTAATACTTATATAAAAATATAGTTGATACCTTTGACCCAAATTAGGACTAATAAAAATTTGTAAATAATTAAAGAAAATTAATTGTATTTTCATTATTATGTTGAAATATTTTGAAGTATAGCTTTATATACTTTATATGCTCTATGTGTGAAATCCTCAATGGGCTATCAATATGGGATTCTCATGCGGCCGTTCCGAACATCAATCCTATTTGAAAACAGAATTGCTTTATGGTGGATACACATGGGAATATGGTAATCCTTTATGTTGTGCCGCCTACTTCAGAGATCATTTATTTTATATCCGTTGAATACAAGTTATTTTATTACAGTTAATTTCAAGCAATTTTACAAAAAAAATATAGACAAAATTAAATATGTTCAATAT
This sequence comes from Nicrophorus vespilloides, assembly GCF_001412225.1. Lineage (NCBI taxonomy): Eukaryota > Metazoa > Arthropoda > Insecta > Coleoptera > Silphidae > Nicrophorus > Nicrophorus vespilloides. The sequence continues at coordinate 35,980 of NW_017095694.1, forward strand.
GATTTGTTTTTTGTTAATTTTTGTATATTATGACGAGATATTTAAGAAAAAATAATAATTTTAGCCTGCTAACATTTTTTTACAATAATATTTAAAAAGTATATCACAAATTTTTATATAATCAAAAAAAAAATTAAATCAAAGTTTCTAATTTTAAATTAATTGTACAGATCAATTAAATATGAAAACAGTAATGTATTATTCAATACTGTAAAATAAATATTTTAAATATTAATTAGAAAATATTTTTACAGATTTAATTACATTAATAACAATAAGTTTATTTATAACGTTTTTATTGGTTCTAGTTTGGGCAAATAAAGCTTATTAATAGAAAAAAAATCATTCGTTATTTATTGGTACTTACAAATAATAATAATAACATTACCTTGCAATAAAATATGGAAATTTTCATTTATTATTCAAGTGTAGCTCCTATCCTTTCAAATCGGCTTTAAAACATTCATATACTTGATATTTCATAAAATATAAACACAAACAAAACATTATTTTAAATCCTTCCATAATATTATGTTATTACATAGAATTACTACAAAATATGCATTTAAATAATACAGTTAAATAACTGTACTTATTAACTTTTCAATGCAGATTTAACGGCTTTAAATCCATATTGTTTTATAAAATATCACCGCATATCGAGGATTATTTTAATAATACTTTAGTCAATTATTAAGTAATGATTATTTAATGTTTAAAGTAAAAATAAATAAATAAACATAATTTATTGTACACATATAAAAATATTTATATACTATAAGAACTAAAACCTTCAACTGATTTAAGAAGATCATCCAAATTAATGCATTAAGACAAAGCAATTGAATTCATCACTAAGAGCAGTGAACAACTAATGATCAGTTATTGGTTATGTATACTTTGTATGCGGTTATTTCTTCGTTTTCGTTTTATTGGGGAGGATGAAATCCCCGCTATTTTTGGGGTTGTGCAGAAGTTCCGAAAAGATGCGGAGGGTGGGTTTATTGGCTAAATTTCACAGAATGTTGCCCGGCAAGAAGAATAAATCCCGGAGGACACTTCTTATTCCAGTCGTCGCGCGTGTCCCGCCCGATTGCGTAACTTTGTGCATATGTTCCTGAGCGCTGACAATTATTGGGGGGCTCACGAAAACACTTGAAGAAAGTTATCCAAGGATCTATGGCCATCCGACTTCAGAAATTGCTATTGAGGTATAGACCACTCAGATCGAAAAGTTCAGCAACTCAGTAAATTTTTCAATTTCACAAACAAAGTATGTCTTTTTGCAATCCTGAGATACCTTTCAACAAATTTTATCGATAACTTAACAAAATACAAATTTATTTATTATTTATTTTTTCATTATTGTAATTTTTTTTAATATATTTAAGTCTATTAATAATAACAATAGAAATTTGGATGATTACATAAAAATTGTGATGGATATATCACACAAAAAGTTGAAACTGTATAAGAAATGCTATTGATTTACATATGAAAATTAATATTTAATAACTTTTTATTGATTTAAATTATTAATGTGTTTCTGAGTATTCCATTAAATATTTATAAGTTTCTTATGATTAAATTTCGAAGGATAATTAAAAATAAAATTGTATTAAATTTTTTATACGCTTTTTAATAATTTATGAAAAATAAGTATTCTGTAATCAATTCAGTACGTTTTAATGGATTTTATTAATTAAATAATTAATTATCTAAGAAGATCTTTTTCATATATTTTTTGGACATGTTTTTCATATAAGAAATTTATATAATCATTTGTTGGCACACAAACAAATATGAATTATATTAAAATAAAAACTTTATTAATTTGTACAAGTATTCAGATTTTAAGAAGATAAGAAATAAGTTTTAAGAACAAAAGAAAAGAAAAAATAAGAATGTAATAATAATATTTTTTACATTTATAATTAAACAAAATGCGTTTTTGACAATTTTTGGATGGGTGATAATAATAAGAAATAAGAAACTAATTGAACTATTTGAATATTTCCTAGAAAAACTAATCCTGTCAATATGTAATATATAATATTGAAGCACCTCGTGATCCTTGTAGGGATGAAATATTTTGAAGTGATATATTATTGATTAATAGTTATTTAATAAAATAAGTTCATAAAGTTGACTTACCAATGTCTTCATTGGAGGAGGTTGTATCTTTTAGTTCTTCGGATAGCCTCGAGCAGGACACAGGACATAAATACTACTACATCGATAAAATTGTATAAACACGAGCGTGAAAGGGGGAAATGCACGTACCGGATGTCTGATTATATAAATGTCACGTGGGCGGCTGCATGTCCTGCCACCTCCTTTGTTCCCCTGTTAGTTGGGGGCGGCGCGAATGCAGGACAGCCCGCCTGCAGCATACATCTCTCTCGGTTAACAGAATTTATTGGTACGCAGATTACGTGAAAGTTTATTCATACCGTAGAAACACGATGATTGGTTGTTAAAATTGGATGAAAAAGATGTTACCCAGGCAACTATCACCGTCTCGCTGAGTAGGGGAGATGGCGAATTGCGTAATAAAAATATGTATTGATTATGTGCTCATCATGGATACCTTGCGTACATACAAATTTGCAAACTTTTCTGCATGTGTGGACAAAAATCAAATTAAAGTTTTGTTAGGAGATATTTTTTTACTATTAACCATCAGGTTATATGACAATGCGTATACTCTTTCTTTATACAAACTATTCTACTTTAGTGTCTCAATATTAACCAATGGGTCATCCATCTTGTTTAACTTTTAAAAGCTATGGAACAAAAACATATCAAATCTCCAAGCTATGCTACCATAGTTTTCTATTTGCAAATTGTGCCTATACCCAAAGTATGCTATAATGTACATTCCCTGACAATAAAAATATATATTATTTACTGGAATCATTCTAATTTATTGCCTTAATATTAAGAAATGGATCACCCATCTTACTAAACTATGGAAGAACAACATGTCAAATCCCCCAAACGATGCTACCATAGTTATCATTTAGGAAATACCCAAAGTATAATATGGGTCATCCATCTTGCTTAACTTTTAGAATCTATGGTATTAAAAAGACCAATTCAAGCAATACACGGATAATAAGACATTTTAATTATACCTGTATATGAAAAACGGAATAAAAGCCTGGCGTATCCACCAAATGTGTATTCATTTTATATCTCTAGTTTTAATTGATGCCAAAGTGAAAAAATGTATGTCAAGTTAGCATAATATATTTGAAGAAAACTGTCAAAAGACAGCCGATTTTCCTGTAAACAATATAAAAAAATTGAATTTATATTTTATGATTTAATTGAAATGATTATTTATTAATCAAATATTTATCGGATTTGTCGACGCACTTTCTATAAAATTTGGCTATAAAATAATAATTCCCTACCGTTTGGGTATTTATTTACATCAACATTAATCAGTTGGAATGCATTTTACAATTCGCAGTTGATTGGTGTCCGCCAATAACGAATAATAATTATAAACTGATTTGCTTTAAGCGAAGTCAATTTCATTTGATTTTATTTCATATATATATATTTATTTTATAATATACAAATATAAATTATAATTACAAATCGGCTGCTTTTAATTATTTTCATTTAAAATACATTTACATATATTTTTTATATAATTATTAATATTTATTTATTTGTACACATGAACACTGTTAAGAGTGAAATCCCCATATTCAGTGCCCGTTACCAAAACAGACTGGAAAACCACACCAACGGTCTCGCGTTATCAATAGTGACACCCCCCCACAGACTAAAGAGACACAACACTCTCGACCTCCCCTTTAGAAAATAAAAGTTAGTTTTATTGTTTAAAGTTTCATAGTGTCGTCAAAATCAATTTTTATTTGGGTTGTTATTGTCATCGAATTATTTCTTGTTAGGTACATTTATAATTGTTTATAGGAAGATTTCCGATGGGAAATTGTTCCGCTCTATGCTTTTATTTAGTTTTTTCTGTTTTTATTTTCTTTTTTTCTGTCTTGGCCAAAAACATTCAACTTATAAAAATGTTTATATAAAAAATACTACGAGGAAAGATCTACTATGGTCGTTAGATCTTTAATATTTTCCAATTTTTTTGTACTTAATTTTTGTTTAATTTGCAAAAAATAACAAAATTTCAAATTTTAACTAATTACAAATTACTTACCTTATTAATATAAAAAATAATTACAAGTGAATAAAATATTGGAATAAGGAAATTTTTTATATACTATTTTATACATACATATAAAATATTATTTCTGTTTCCACATTTCAATATGGTTCCAATTTATTTACTTAATATTCAACACATTTTGGTGATAAATCATTTGTATATATTTAATTAATAAATGGAAATATGTTTACCCGAATGAAATATCATCTAATTAAAAATGACATTTAATAATTAATACTTTTCAATCAATCATTTTATTATTTAGTTATAATTAAAAAAATACAATTTCTAATAATAATATTATAGTTCTTAATAATAATAATTTATTGGCCAAACATCAATACATAAGAAGAAGAAAAAAAAGTACAATTTATACATAAATAAATTATAACATACAATAATAAAAAATATATATTAATAGGCTGGCCAAAGGGCTAACGACCTAGGTCTTTCGACCCTATAGTTCTTAAATACACTATACTTGTATTAATTAAGTTTTGAGGTGGTTAAGACAATGAAAAATAAAACAAAAGAACACATTTATATATATTTAACTCTCCGTTACTAGCGCCCCATTTTGTAACATCGGTACTCGCTTGGCGCCTCAAAAACTCCGTTAAATATAACATTAATAATTAATTTATATAAATATATAATTGATTAGATGTTTATTTTATAAAATGTAAATAAAAAGTTTGTTTCTGATTGTTTGTCCTCTAAAACATGCCTTTTTTCTAAAATGATAAAGTAAATATTGTAAAACGACTATTCACGTGGTATCTGATAGACTCTACTAAGTATGACTCTATCAGTATTAAAAGTTATGATTGGTATTATATCCACTGTCATCTCAAAAACGTCACGTAACGAATGGTTAAATCGTTGGGAATATTGAAATGATGATTTGATTGTTGTTTTTAGTAGATAGTTGCAAGTGTTAAACTTGACATTGTCAAACTGATGAGGCGTGAATAATGTAAACGCAAGTTTATGAAATTAATGAAGTCCATAAATTAATTATGCCACGTCCACGATATTAATTCACTTTGGTAGCGCGAGAGCGGCGTTAATAATTTACATCCATAATGCGAACCGGATTCCAACCATTCCTCATACTGTTTTTCTCCTCCCGATTCTCAATCTTTTATTTTCTACAAGAGACAAGAGCGCTAATGTCTATGAGGGTGCATCTGAGATGAAAGCATTTTCAACAGAGCCACACTGTAAATTATTAATTATGCACTTAAATGCGATCCGCGGATTATAGCAGCCCTCGCAATTTCAAGCAATCCCCAAAAACCGTGATATCTTGGGATTTTCAACGCCGCAGCAAATCCTTACTTGCGGATTCTGTTCCGTAGATTTTCAGACAGCGCAACTAAATCCTACTTAAATTTTTAATTTTACCACATACATTTTATTTATTTTTTTCAATAATAGTTCTTTAAAAAGTTTATATTTTAAAAGTTTTAATACTTTTCAACTGATTTTCGACGGCAATTTTTTTATTTTACAACCAAAATCTTATATTTTCTTACGAATATACCATAGTTTCACATTTATGAATATCTCGATTTAATTTTGCATTGATTTTCGAAAGCACACATTATCTTCAACTAAAGTTTACTAGAATTTTTGATTTTATAACCAAAATCTATTATTATTATTTTCTTAAGAATCTTCAATAATTTCACATTTATTAAAACATGAATATTTTGAAAGTTTTAATACATCAATATAATTATCTAATGATTTTTGAAAGTACAAACTTTATACCACAAAAATATTAAATTTTCATATAAATCTAGTCTTATATTCTTAAAACGTTTAAATTTTGAAAGTTTTAATACAACAATTTAGCTTTCTACCGATTTTTGAAGGCACAAACTATCTTCAACTAAAGTTTACTAGAATGTTTGATTATATAACCAAAATCTATTATTATTATTTTCTTAAGAATTGTCAATAGTTTCACATTTATTAAAACATGAATATTTTGAAAGTTTTAATACATCAATATAATTATCTAATGATTTTTGAAAGCACAAACTTTATACCACAAAAATATTAAATTTTCATATAAATCTAGTCTTATATTCTTGAAACGTTCATATTTTGAAAGTTTTAATACAACCGATTTCTATCTTTAACTAAATTTTACTTGAATTTTTAATTTTACCACAAAAATATATTTTTTTTTAAGAATCTTCAATACTTTCATTTTATTTCAAACATTTATATTTTGAAAGTTTTCATATTTCAATTTAAATTTCCACTCATTTTCGAAGACATAAAATTACCTTCAACCTATATTTTCAATTTTACTACAAAAATCATATATTTTCTAAAGAAACTTCAACAGTTCTACATTCTTTAAAACTTGGATATTTGGAATTTTTAACTGATTTTTGAAGGCACATAAATCCAAATTGAATTTAGATAAAAATCTAATTCAAATATTGCTTTTTTTAAAATAATAGTTTCATTTTCATTAAAAATTTGATGAGTTGAAATATTCTGACAAATGTTTTTATACTTATTTTAACATCAATATATATAAGCTGATTTGGATTAATTATATAATATTCCAATAAAATAACTAATTTCAACAAAACACATAATTTCCTATGAAAATAACATGTATTTCGTAGCATCAATAATCCTCAACTAACTAATTTCATACTGAACTATTATTAATATATTTTAATGATGTGTTTCAGCAGATTACGTTTGATTGTAATGCAAAACAAGGGGGTTATACGATAATCCTCACGAAAGCGGCTTTAAAACATACAATGAACCTGTCCATTAATTACACACTGCTTCCATTCCACTCGGTGGTGTTTTCTTTCTCTTCCGCTGTTTACATAAACGGGATCAATGTTGACATAACGGGTACAGACATTTAAATTATGAAAAAAGTTTAGAATCGTTTCGCTTATCGTCGTTCGCAGCTCTTGAAATTAACGCTACATAATAGAGCGAATTAAATATTGACTCAATGCAAATTCTGTGTAAATATCTTGAGCTGTGGAAAAGAGAAAATCTTGTTTTACTTTCATTTTATTCTCTTTGTTTCACCGTTTTATTTTTCTGTTTATTCTGTACCCTCGATTGATATTCTGTGACAGGTTTAACATGAAAGTGATTGTTCGAAGACCCTAGGGGTTGTCCCATGCATGAGACAGTTATATTGGCTACCAAAGCTCCTTGGAGGAAAGCCCTAATCTGAATTGTCGGTCACTGTATCACTTTAAAACCAGTCATTCTACCTGCCAGGAATTCAATATTGAAAGAAATATCGTTAGGTAAAGTGGGACATTGACCTTAACTTCCACTTATAACAGTTCAACAACTAGTTGGGACATCTATTCAACAATTAACGCCGTTTCAAGCACTTCCGAGTCCCTGCCTATTATTTTGGAGAATGCTCACCGGTATTAAACGCTCGAATCACACGTTTTGATAAGTGTCAATAATGCTAGTTCTAAATTAGTCCTATTTCCTGAAGCATCTTACACCACTCAAACAATTAAAGATCATCTGAGTTTCAGTTTATGTTTCAATTTAATTAATTATAATCCTTATTATAAAATAAACCGGAAACTGGATTATATTATTAATTATTTATTTAAAAATTATTATTGACCAACATTTTTCAGCCAAAGTTGAAGAAAACCTAATAATTTTGAGTCCTTAATATAAAATAAAACTGAATAAATAACAAAATTAGACCGATAAAAGTAATATAAAAAGTATAAACATTTTTTTTAAAAGCATGTTACTAATTATTATAATTATGTAATAATTATATTTACGTTTCAAATAGGCTGAATGTGACAGTTTAATAAGTTATAAATTGTGTATTTTCTTTAATAATTTATAACCGGTAGACTACGTTAGATAATTAAGCTAAACTCATCTCAAACTGAAATTATTAGAAAATCCATACTGGATAAGCAAAGAAGCACCACGCTGCGACTTGCCCAGAATAAGTGTCTTTCAAAGCGGCTTTCAGTTTCAGGCAGGCGATGCATACAAACTTGAACCGCACCGAAACTCCCGTCAGACTACTACTGGCAGCCGAATTACATCTTCTCCTTCTACTTTGCATGAAAGCCTCCTGAAAATCTCAATCTCAACTGGAAAATTGTCCTTGTGAAACATAATGCATAGTCCTGCTACATGTAATGGTTATAGCCTCCGCGTGCGCCGATTTGATAATAATTCATTTGTATTTGTAGGCTCATTTGCCTGCGAAAGGATTAAAAAGTCCTTTGGGTAAATGCCTCGGTTTCCCTTATAGTTATGTATATTCAATTTTTTTTTGGTTTTGTTCGGTAAAGCGAGCAAAAGAAAATGAGGACATTAAATGTAGCTTTGCAGTATTACCATTAAAAAGGATCTTCATCGTCCTATATTCTTGTTTTTCTTCTTCCAAATCGCAGTTACGTAATCGAATTGGTGGTGTGGTTAAATTATTGTAATCCGCATCCAACATAAAGTATATGTTATTTCATGAAATATTTCATATTATTTTTTACTTATAAACATTTTATACTTTATCTAGATATTTCATGGAATAGCATTAATCCTTCCAGTTTAGTTATAACCTATCTCTTCGTCCTGTATGTGTTGCTCGATAAATGTATGTACCCAATATACACAAAAGTAACTTTCAAAGCTCACTGATTGTATGGACGTTTTGTTGCTCCAGTAAAGCTATCACTATATTCTCTCTATTATACTAATCTTGTTCCATTTGTTTTCTTCTTTCCTTTCCAGGATATGTCCGAATACAAGTGCGCCTCAGGAGGACCCCCCATGTATGTCCCGCATAAACCTGTCACTGCAGTCATCGGTGCCTCGTTTAGCGTCGTTTCCATCATGGTTGCCAACATCCTTAGGCTGTTCAAGGTAAACTTATATCCATACTATACCGCATCGATGGCCGATAAAATTTACGCCGAATTCGCGTCCATAAACTAAGCGCTCGCGATTTTATGGAGTCTTAAAGATTCATTTTATTACGCCCTTTGTGTACTCCATCCAGCACCTGCCCTAGCGGCGGAACGCGGTTTCCGGTTTATCCCCGATTTGTTGCCGCGTAAATTCGACTTTTAATGCTGTAATTCCAACTTGTTTTTGTTACATTCGCCCCAATTATTATACACCCTTTAAAGACTATTGCCGTTCTAAATGTAAGTTTCCGTTTGTGGGTAAAATGTCAATATAAAAGTATACTTTTTTAAGTGATTACAATAGAATCACATAATAATACAATTCTGATTACAATTATTTTTTAAACTATACAAATTGGAAACTCATAACTTTTGAAATATAAGTGTTCATATTTTCTTAAATAAACAATGTCAAAGATCAAGATATTAATTAAACCTTAGTTTTTAATTATATTTGTAAAATTACCCACAAATCGTAAATCATATTTTTGTCTTACAATTATATAAATAAATTTAAGAAAACTAAGATATTTCTTTATATCTGGAAAACATCAAATGTTATGCAAGGCGGTGTTATCTGATTATATTAATTCTGCGCCCAATTTTTGTGTATTTTATTTTATAATCTTGCATTGATGAAACTAGTTTCACATGATTTTAAAAAGCGCGCAATGCGTTACGTAAGTCCGCTGCACGTAGCGACGAAAATGCGTACTCCAATTAGACTTTTAAAGATGAAGGTTAAAATCGGCCCTGCGGCCTTTTGCAGGCGCGTTCGCCTCGTTATGCAATCCTGCCTGCATCCATTTAATCTCACCGCATCATCAAATATATTCCTAGCTTTAGAATTTTCAAGAAAAAAAAAGTTCTGAAAAAAATAATGTTGTAATATTTATATTCATCATGTATATATTTACATATACATGCGAAGTGTTAGAAACCAAAGCGTTAACAATGCTGTAATAAAGGGAACGGTGATTATAGGGATGATACAGTGTTAAGGGATTAAGAATGAGACAGCAGATGTAAAAAGTGAATCCGAAGATCCTTCATTAAGACCTCACTCGCTTTTGCATCCTCTGTGGGAGGATTTATCTGCAGGATAAACATGCAATTAATAATTTCTCAGAGCAAAAGAAAACATTCCGTCGGAATGCTCAGACGCAGCCGGGTCAAAGTGATTGCGCCCTTTTGACTTCGACTCTGTATTTGCAGAGCAACAAAGTCGTGTTCACCATTAAGTGGCAATTCGAACATGAAAGACTTTCTCCACGTAAAAAGGATCCAGACCTTATGTTTTTTTCCCTTGATTCCTTCCAATTTATGTTTTCCGTTTATAGACCGGTTACGTGAAATCTATTTATTCAGAACCCATGAAAATGGTAAATCTGGGTCGAAACAACGGGCTGTTGCGTACCCAAGGAGCGGTGACCTGTTCAAATAATTATTCCCCTAGCGTCGCATAAATAGTTACCCCTGAATCCTGGGGGCAGCTCTTATTAAATCTGCGAATTATCCTGTCGCTGGTCCTTGCTCCAAAACTACTGTCCTGGGGTGGCAATCGATTGCAGCCGCCGCGCCGCCTTCACCCTCACGAAGCGCAACAAAACATGCCATTTTTCACACGATTTCATACACAGTTTTCCATCTCCATTTTATTTTATTGCCGTTCTCTTTTTTTTCCTTATACCATTTCCCTTTTTCTGTATGCAGGTGTCTATTCATTTTTATTATTCTTTCCTGCAATATTTGAATGTAAAATTTATTCTCCAACCCATCTCTTTGTATGTATTCTTTCTACAAATTCCATCTAGATTTTATGAAATCTTCTTTCTTATACAACTAATATTATAAATAAAATTTGAATAAACTTAACAAACTATGCATACATAGTTTTCTGTTGTAAAATAAATTATTTTATAATAATATAAATCAATGTAGTAAGAAGAAAGAGTATGAAAAAAATCATTAATAAAAGTTACAAAGACAATGTTAATCTTATACAATTCTATACCTAGTTAATGCCACTATTGATGTGGAACTCAGCAATCGGGAATCATCAATTATTCAATAGAAGATTGCAATTTATTTTTCTGCTGACAACGTACGAAAAAGCATTGTTCATCATCCTTAGAATGCTGACAGATATTTATTACTTGCTTTTGCTCTGTTGTGCCATATCCTTTCAATATAACTTTAAAAACAAATAACTTGAAGACAGTTTCCTCATAACAATTACTAACTCTTCCTAAGCGAGTTCTTCTTATATCATAGAAAATTTTGATTTAGTCTAGATACAATCACATTAGTTATTATATACACAAGTTCGTAAATCTTACACAACAAAATTAAATTTACTAATAAAACTCAAAATAAATAATTTGAATACATCGACAGAAAGATTTTGCTAATTAGAAACGAATACATATTAATTATTATAACACGATTCTGGTACAACGCGCAATATAATAGGAAAATACTCATATAACACGTTTACCTAATTATTCAATATTAAACGAGTTATACTTGATGTATTGTGAATACATATATTATGTAATGTATTTCGTTTCTTGTTATGTATATTTATTTGGTAATAATATGAGTTTCTATTGAGGATGAGATGAACTTGGTGAAGCATTAAAAGGGAACAGACGGTTTACGAGAGGCGTAAATACCAGCAGCATGGATTGTCGAAGTGGATTCAGAACTAAGTCCGAAGTTAATAAATTTCTTTTATGTTCACATTTGGGACGTGCAAAGATAAACTCGATATATTGAAATGAATTTACCACAAGATTTACATTCAGATGTGATACATTATATACAAAAACAAAACTTTTGGTGATATTTTTATTCTGATTATCTTCGAGTTAAATTATTTGTTCCAAGAAATAAATTAGTGCAAATTAAATTAGTTAAATAATTTACTAAATTATACAATAATATAAGTAAATACATGATTTTCATTGTCTTCACTAAAAAATATTGTTTAGATTACTTTGAAAAAAAAAATAGATCAATAAAATATTATATTTATTGGTTAGTTTTCTAAACTTTGATAATAATAGAAAGTTATGTAATAAAGAAATATAGGGAAGTAATTCATAAGTATTGATCAGTGAGTTCAGCCTGTTTCCATAAATGGTACTATAATGTTCCATTGTGTAAGAAATACAACATTTTTTATAAAATAATAAAATAAATAAGTAAATTTTATCAACTTATAATTTATTTATTACTCATTTTAAACATTTTTCTTTGTTTTCACTTCATTAATTAATTATTTTCATTTGTATTATAAATGAAATCATTAAAAATTGACCAAATGTTTTTCTGTCCTAATAAATATGTTTACATAGAAATATCAAACATTCAGATATGAGAAACTTCAAATTGGGAAACGTCAAAGAAATATACCTCAAGGCTACAAACACAAATATAAGTATAGTTTCAGAATAAGGGTTGAAGATCAAAGATAAGAAGTTTAACCCTTCAAACTTAACATAGATAAACAAAATATACTGCAGTTCGGTTAACGTACCTAATCTGTCCATAGCTGGATCGTTATATGAATTGTTCGTAACCGACAATCAAGTTTTTTTTCACTGTACTGAAATGCTATAACTAATTTGGAAAAATGTAGTAGTCAATAATTTAATTAGAATACAATTTCTTGAAGCAAATCATGTTTTTTTTGAAAATTTATGAGAAATGCTTGAAATATATTCAAAATAATCCTAAACTTAAACAAACAGTGATTGTGTTTAAATTTCATCATGTATATGAACAATACACTTAGGATAGTTTCCGTCTCTGATAATTTGCTCTAATTGGAGCAAGGTTTTTTGTGCTTTTCGAAAGGGTTGGCAGTTTGCAGGAACTGACGTTTCGCAATTTGTAAGTATAATGTGCCCTTAGTATATTTGACACGGCCGAAACAAATTGCCGGCTGCTTGTTGATTCCCAGTGTGGCGAAGCCCTGCCGCCCTTAGGGCTAAACAAAATAAATATACGTACGGACAGTAAATTAAAGTTTCATTCGGAGTTCATTCGAACTCTCCCTCCTGAAATATCGGTTGGAATGGTCGTAAATAGTTTAGGCATCAGGATGAAAAAAACACACACAGACTACAGCGCGAATACATAAATAGTACAGAATTGTTTGCCTGTAATGCAGTGATTTGTACCTTTCATAAAACAAGCTCAGACTTGCATTTTTAATCCTTCATGCTTAATATAGGGATTTGATGATTCAATATGTAATTTAAAATATCCATTAATCTTACAAACAAAGCACAGATTTAACTTAAAAATAATGCTGCATTTTGTAAAGGGTTAAAAGCATCAAAACAAAACCCTAGCACGCGTTTTGATAAGAGGGGTGATTTTTGATTATTTTATCTCTGATTAAAAAGGGAGTGAATATGGGCATTACCTTGATACCATTGAACATGGAATTATATAGTTCGACAAATCGTATTGATGGTCATTGCAAAAATCGAAAATCATTTTTTAGTTCCCGAACAAAAATCTAAATTACTATTAGTAAAAGTTTTAAGTATAAAATCATTTAATCTTCGAAAGCAGATTATCCTACTTTTTCTCCTTATGTCCTTGATATTTTCTTCTTTTATTCAATGTCAATGCGTAAAATTGACTACAGGTAAACGATATTCAATTAAAGGCCCTTTTTTGTACCAAAGTCCCTACAGTCGGGTGGCTTGAAGAGTGAATCACCGTTTTCAACCCACAGCAACCCTTAACAAGTTTGGCCCTTCGTTTCGCGGAGTAATGCAAATGGATGGAGATCCTGATGATCCTTCATCCCCTTTAATTATCTCCCTCAACCTCTCAACCGTCCACTCTTCCATCCGTGAGTAGCATTGGCCATTAGGTTCAGATGATTACATTTGGTTAATTTCAAATATTTAATATTAATACAATTTTTCTGTAACTTTACAATTATGCCAATTCCCCAATGCTAATTAGATTGATTACATAATATTGGTTACATAATGTTTCTGATCAAAGACAAGTTAAGCAATATTTGGAAAATTATATAGGTAGAAAATATTTCTATAATTCAACCATAAAACTTCCATATAATATTTTGTTCAATATACTTTCAGAATTAAACGACGGTTATATTCGAATATATTTATCATGCATTTATATGTCCTAATAAAAGAAAATTTGTCGAATCCCCATTGCATGTATAAATCTACAAACAAAACGATGGTGTAAAGTTATTGCTTATGTAATATAGGCTTTCATGTGAATTGGAAGAAGTTCATCAATCCGCGTATAATGCAAGGTGAATTGATGCACAAAAGAAAAGGAGAACAGCACAGATGGAATATGAATATGAATAATATATCAATTGAAAATGGGGAAAAGGGTCGTTGCTGCACGCATCTTTTACATAATGCACATGAATGAATAGCTTCCAGTACATAACAATTGAATATATGTGATTGACATTTCTAATAACGTTTATTACATGCTGAGCGGAGCGACGATGAATGAAATATTTTGCAGAACTTAATAATAACACGAGCTTTCTGTGAAACACAAATGTTGAAATTCCTGTATTTCCATTTTCGTTATCCAATATGAATGTCTTTACTTGCGGATATTTCATTGGGACAAGTTCAAAAAAATGTATCGATTAGACTTTAATAAGCTTTCAATTTCCAACAATTTCTATGCATTTGATATTTCTGATCCATTCCATTCAATTAAAAGTATTTAAGTAAGTCCGAAGTTACGTACAAATATTAGAACGAAAATGCAATTGTGTATTTGATTCTGAATATACTCAGAGTTCCGACGGCAATTTATAACCATGAGCGTATAAAATTTACAAATCATCGAAATAGAAATCCATTTAATATAAATTCAAGGGTTTATTTTTAATTTCTTTTCTAACCCATCCAATTACAATCTTGAACTTCCTTCCTCCACTTTGTGAATCCTCAACAACCGTACACAACTGTTGTCCCGGTGTTGAGCAATTAATAAGAAAAAGAATGACGTAATCTTATCGCTGCAAGAGGCAGCTGAGGGATGGCCCTTAAGATGGTAAATATTATTTATCGTGCGGTTATCAGTCGCGGTTCCCGCGAAGTTTGCGGAATGCGGAAACACTGCGACGTCGAGGATTTAGTTTAATTTTCATGTTTATGTTGATTTCGGCCTGAATCTATCGACGTTTTGTTCCACCAAAATTTATGCGTTCTAGTTATAGCTGTTTGTTATCTGTTCCGGGCGGTTTTTGGAAAGAGGATACCCGGGCTTTTAGCAGTGGAACGCTTTAATGCTTTTACCACCCTCGCATATACACATATATATATATATACACACACACACGGACACTCTCTCTATATATATATACACGTGGCATAGAAGCAAAGTGTGTTTCGAAATTAGAACGCTGTTTTTCCGGCATCATCTTTTTCAAGGATCTAGGTCTTCTGTTTTACCTTTCCGGTGCATTAAAATTCTACAAATCACCCGTTCCTTAGTACCATTTAAGTGGTCTGAGAAAACAACTTATACGTAATTTAATGGAAGCCAGTCCCATAATTGCACCTAACTCAGTAGTTTTTGCACGATTCCCTTGCCTTCTCCTCATCGCAAACATCATCTTCTTCCTAGTATACAGCTACATAATAACCTAAATCGTAGAGATTAATGCTAATTGAGTATCGTTTTGCTTTCCTGCTTTGAACTTTCATATAAGTTAATAGTTTTATTCAAACATCAAACGTATCCTTACATTAAATCACCGTCGATTGAAAATCGTTCCCTCTTTGAAACTTTCTTGTAAGTTAATCATGATGAAGCCAAGCATTTACATTATAAACTTGTACACTTGAAAAGCTTCAGTTGTTAAGATATTATCGATAATACATCTCGATAGAATTATAATCTAGGCTTACGTCTAATTTATCATTGAATAACAATACTTTTTATAGTTATTATCAAATAAAACTAACAGTAATATAAAAATATTTATTGAAACAGTTAAACATACACAAATTTTAAAAAAATAACGAAAAA
>NW_017095694.1:52214-62900 GCF_001412225.1 Nicrophorus vespilloides
CAAAAAAAAAAATATTCGTATACAAATGTTGTTGCGGTATTGTGCAATTAAAAGAAAAAGGAATGACGTAATCTTGAACTCTAACATATTGAGTGCCCATTTAACGTACATTCATTTAACATTTGTTCAATTATACGTACATTCTATACTGCATTTCAATACTTACAAACGTATAATATGTATTTAATTATTTTCTCTGTTCGAATTAACGTACAAATATGAGTGCAAATGTGTATTTGATACTGAATAGAGTCTGAGTTCCGATGGCTTTTATATAAAAGTGATCATCTTTTTAATGATTAATAATCTGTTACATAAACAGAATAATTACAAAAAATATATAGATGCTATAAATATCTTGAACTTGGATCAATATTAAATGCATTTTTAAATTTATACTATAAACAAACAAAACTGGTTTTTACTGATGGACATAAATGTACGTACTTTTTAATATATAGAGCACACATCAATCCTAAACAGTGACATGGATAATGCGCAACATGAGTTGTATTTTTTTCTATATTATTTTTAAATACGGCAGAAAGCTTGTTTAAATGTAACATACAGTAATTGCGAAAGTTAAATAAAAGCAGTTTCGTATTTGCTTTTCACATGTTAATTTATATTATTTGTACGTAGTTTCGATTTCATACATTATATAAAATGGAATTATGAGAATATGAGCATAATTGTATTACTTATTTGTAAGAATCAGTACAATTTGTTTTGATTTATATACTTTTTTTTAAACAGTTTTTTTATAAGAAAATAATACCCGGCTCATCCACAAATTACAAGTATTCCATTTAACCCTTCGTTACTCGCGCGATCTTTCGTAGCATCTTTACTCAGTCAGTATATTTTAAATTTTAGAAGTTACGATAGGTTTGCCTCACAGACGCCGCGCGAATAATGAAATGTTAAAATCTGAGTGGAGAAACGCATTTTTATATATGCTACAACAATAATAATAAATATGGTTAAAATATAAAAATACAAGAGACATATATATATATTTTATGACATCCATAATAAATAAATCATATTTACCATATGAAAAATATTATACATTTCTCTTGATTTTATACAATTTTACAATGTTTCTTAATGAAAGATGAATGGAATAAAAGAGCATATATTTTTTTAGCTCAATGTGTTTAAGACTATCTAAAATTAAAAACTTTACATAGATGAAGAATAGTTATATATTTTATTAATAAAAAAAAAATTCAAATGTAATTAATTATATCATGTAATAAAAATTATTTAATTAACTATTTCTTAACAGTTCAATAATATGATTCATTAATATGATTGTTTTGACTTAATTAAAGTTATAAATAAGCATTTGTTATGATGTAATAACGAAAAGATTCCATACCATTGAAATATAACTGTCACGTTGTTCTGTATGTGACAGATATATGAAAGAATAATAATTGTGTACGATAATGTGATTTAGATTAACGTAACAAATATTGTTTTTATTTCATTATAAATAAGTAACAAAAACAAATATAATTTACTGGAGTTGACACATCTGCTTCTATGTTTACATCATATAATCACGTTGGAATTTCGTTTCTTGTATTTATATTCAATAGAAAAGTTTGATACAGAAACTTTTCTATAATGTTCTATAATTCGTATAATCTTTGAAACCGGACTAATCAAGGACTTTAAAACTGCACAAAAATAAACAGAAATTTAGAATGCATTTTACTCAATTACCCGAAGCCGCACTATTCGAGGTATCCATTTTTATATTCAATAAAATAAAAATTTCAATTTGAAGAAATTTCATGGAAAAGATATTTATACATTTTGAGTAAATTGCTTTGTCCAACTCATCCCTATTTCACACTTCTTTTTTTGTAGTGATGTCCAGCAAACAAAATCGTTATCCTCGTCCGTTTTTATGTTGTTTTTTTATTTTCTGCCGTCCGTAATCACTTACATAATCACGAATCCGTTGCGTTGCATTTTAATTTGTCCATCAGATTTTCGTATCTATTTGCACACCAAATAAAAGAAAATACATTTGAATACATTTGAAAAGTGTACTATATACATTTTTTTTCTGACATCCGTTGAAACAGTTGCACTGGATTTTAATTTGTCCATCACTTTTTCGTATCTATTTGTAAACCGAATAAAAAAAATGCATATGAAAATTCAATTACATTTTTGTATGCATTTACCCGCAACTACTATGAATTCATAAATGAAACACAAGTACTATTTTGGGTCAAAATGACCCATTAATTATATATAAAAAATAGAACAAATAATTAATATTAAATCATATTATAAATAATCATATTAATGAATTTATCATCATTTAAACTTGATTTTATTGTTCAATTGGACTTTTGCATATATATATTTATAAATGTTGCTTGTTGTTTTTTTTATTTTGTGTGTTTTCAATTGGAATTAAAATTATGAATATAGAAAAGAATTTCAGCAGTGTGATGGTTACCATAATCTAAATTCGAGTAAATTGCTTTGTCCTACATAAATTGCAAAACTTTCCATTCACATAAATATTTTATTTCGTTACCCTCGCGCGTTTCCAAGACGACCGTAATCACTTACATAATCACGAAAGCATTTCGATTTAAATGTATCTGTCATATTTTCGTTCCTCCCTGCATGATGTGACAAACAGGAAAAGGTAAAGAAAAATGTATAAATATACCAAAAAAAATAAAATAAAAATATTTATGTGAAATATACGCACATTCGTAGGCGAATCAATCAAATCCTTCTCTTGAACATTCAGTTTTCCCAACATAAATAGAAAATTCTAGTGAATATATGCACAGAAATATATAGTGAATATTTCATGTTTTTACGCTATTATATATTGGATTTTTTTTGGTAGAGTTTCGTTATTTCACCCCCAACGGATGTCCCGGGGTGCGAAAAGAACGTATACCAAAATCGAATGATACCAATAGCCTTTCTCGTTTTTTTTGGTGCTGCAATAATTTTTGTTTTATTTGCATTCGGTTTGCGCCAATTGCGACAAAGGACATCGAATCCGTTGTGTAAAAATGAAACGCAAATATTGCACAGTCGACCGCCGCAAATGTGTTTATTCCACAATTTTGTTCGTTTATTTATTTACTTTTTGTTTATTTCAATTTTTTATATTATTTGTTTTATTTTCGTTCTGCTTTTACCCTGTTATAACGGTGTGCGTTTCGATGTGAAATGAATTTTCCGAACCATCGGTTTGTACCTGGACACTGTTGCACGATAATAAACGCGAATAATAAAAATAAATAAATACAAATGGACTCGAAAAAATGAATGGATTCATTGGAAATTTTAACTCTTTTGTGATTTATTTGAGTTTAAATGGACGATTAGTGACGTGCATCTCTTCGGATCCACTTAATTGACCGTTGGAATTAAGTTGATTCTTCTTTTTTCTGTACATTCGAAAGGTGACAATTGTTTGTTTGTTGTGGACAAAACATTGTTTGGTTTCAATTGATTCTATTGGGTTTCTAAAGGACGATCAGGGTACGGCCGACGCCGGGGAATTACAATCAGGACCTTTTTGATCATCGATTTTCTTCCGTTAGGTTTCTAGTCACATCTTAATTAATATTACGTGGAAACGATTATTAATTACACCACTTAATTATTATATGCTGATGGAAATTTATTATACAAATTTTATGATTTTTTTTTCTTAAATTAAATTATGTATCCTGACATTTATATATTATATTTAATTAGACAATATTCATTTTTATTAGCAATTGTTGTACATTTTCTGAGCATTACATAACCATGAATATTTTCTAATTTTGTCATTTAAATGACAAATAGTAAAACTAACATAAAATTATATAAAAATTAAATTTTACAAATGATGTTTCTAAACAAACTATATAAATAATTGGCTGTTTGTAATTTGATTGACATTAGTAATAATGTATATAAAGATTTTGTAATGCATTGAAATGTGTATACACTTATAATAAACGGAAACAGCAACAGTAGACTTTGATACAGGGAATATTCATAGAGGAAAGCAATCTGCCTGTGAGATATATTTTGTCTGTAGGCTTTGTTCCGATCCGAGTTTGTAAAACAATCCGGATCCCAAAGGTTTATTAAATAACATCAGCTTAGGTAATATCGAAGGGCGCGCGTTTCACAAAGCGACTCTCCCGGTATATTGTCGGTGGAAATGCAATCAAGTTGATCTAAAGCGATTTGAAAATCAGATTTGCTTACGGCTTGATGAGCAGCTATTACGGGACATTGTTTTAAAGCGATCCCCGAAATGAGCCACCATCCTTTTCAAAAGGTTCTTGTATTTCTTTAATGCTATAACTTATTTCATAAGTTTCAAATGTATAACTATTTTTTTTTATTTGATAACATGAGAAAAGTTAAATAAATATTTTCTACAAAGTAATATAAATTATACAATCGTACGGATATTTGTACGTTAGTTGGTTGTCACCAACACTTTCATAATTCGAGAAAATTATACGTTCGTATGGATATTTTTACGTAAGTTTGGTTAGAGAGCTGTAAATAATCAAATACGTATTAAAATTAATGCTGACTTCTTATCAAAACTTTAATAAATTGAATACCAATATTTTAAGTAGTATTGTCAATACTTAGATAACTAAACCCAACATGTTATGTAATTCTTACATAACTTAAACTTAAATGTACTAAGTAAGTAATACTAAACTCTACAAATTCGTTTAGTATTTTAGTCAGTTTTTATCCATATCAAATTCACATCATATCATTTTCGAATAGAATTGTCAACACTAAATATATTAAGTAACTTCATTACTTATGATAAGCTTTTACATTATATTAATATACGCTATATATTTAATTATAGGTTTTGTGTATTTTTCTTATTGCATTCATTATCGAAAAATAAGTTCAAAGGTTAAATGTTACTTTTATGAAATTCAATATGAATAATGAATATTATGATTATACAAATTGATTTGAATTTGAAGGTTATGAAATAATAAAATATTTTATGAAACATTCATCGTCGTTTGTCCAGCAAATTTTACAATAGCAAAAAGTACCAACATGCAATGCCCATGTTGTTATTTTTTGTTTGTTATTGTTGCTTTTGTTTAATTTGTTCGTGTTATGCTAGTATGTCAGTTTTATTGCTTATTCGTTCTCTCCTGTTTATTCACGGATAATCGAGTGATTTTCATCGCGTGTTTCAATAATAACCGCGAATAATAAAAATAAGTCTGAAAGACTAATGCCATAGTTGTGTCCGTTGTTTATCGCCCATTACATTTGGGACCTCGTATCTACGGCACAGGAAAATAAATTTTAAATGCCCCCCATAAATAACAAAAATCCGCCCAAACGTTCACCCCCCACACAAAGCCACAACGTAGGGGATTTTTTTACATCTCACTCATACATTCACACACACATAGTCACAGATATACACCCAGGTACCCACATACTCGCAAATATTTTTATTATTATTATTCCACATAGGCAGCCCGTATTAAATTACAATCCGTCCTGATTGTCGGTGTGGAAAATTCAGATTACGTTACCACATAATAAACATATCTTCTCAATGGAATTCCAATAATCACAACGTGTTATTTTTGTCCGTAACTTTTGATTTTATAATGGGATTTTTATTTCCATTAAAGCACAAGATGATTATTTAGAAGACATCAGAAAATTTTATTAAAATAAAATTATTCATTCACAAATATTTTTTTATGTATACTATACATTTTATTACAAATATTTATAGGATTATAGAAATTGTATTAATATTTAATAATATTCTTTAAATCAACTTACAAATTATTTATAGAGAAAGAGTGCAACTTGCATCTAACTGTATGTTATTGATTTTCCTCACTAGTACAGACCTCCAAAAGCCTCAGTATCGCATACTGTTTTCTCTGTAAATTGCATTTTAATGTTCTAAGTTCTTAATGAGACATCATGATAAATGATTTCACGTAGTAACCAAACTTTTAAACACTTTAGCACTTACCTATTTTTTTGGTTTGCAATAATCTCTGTAGTAATAAATTTTTCAATCCTTCCTTCCTTACCAGACATTTCTTTGTTGAATAATTTACTATTACTAATTGTGAATTTAATGGTAATTAATGTTTACAATTTAAAGAAAGTTAAGCAACGTGTGCTTTAGTTTTTATAAAGATTGGTGATATTGTAATATATGACTTTGTAGAGTAAAGTAGTTATGTACTACATAAAAGTGACATAAGTCTTAATGCTATTGTACCAACTTACTCTGTTTTTAACTGCTTATTAACTAACTGTTACTTGTCTTAACTTTCATAAGTTGTCATTCATTAATTGTCATTGAATATGATAATACTAAAGACGTGGCTACATACTAATTGCTACAGCATACTTTTATTTATGACTCACGCATAATATGCATACAGCCTTATCCCTAACACTTTATAACTATAAAAAAACAAAAGGACTCACTTCTAGAACTATTCTTATTTTTCTTAATCCTTGATAAGATAAAATATAGGTCATTGTGTATTTTTCAGGAAAGCAATCTTCTAACCTCATACCTAACCAGATTTGTATTTATTTTATAGTCCTCTCGAACAAAAGAAATATAGACACGTGCTTTTTTTTGTTCGGAAACATTTTGCGTCAATCATCCACGAGATCCAATTACGTCCAGCTGACGGCTGGTAAATCTGGACAGAATTGTTAATATCGTTTGCACATATTAAACGCGATCAAGTTATGAGGAAGTCGAGCCCCGAAACAGGAAGCGACGTAATGGAGTTTCGACATATTTGGTCCTTCGGACAGGATGCTGGAATTCTTTCAGCGAATACATACAACTCACCTTTTTTTTATTTTCCTTTCGATTTGTTGCAATCTCCGATACTCCATTTACTACTTAATATATTGGGAAATATTGGCTTCATTCCAACAAAAATATTCCGACCAAACATTTAAGCAATATATATAATTATTAAATCTATCTCATATCTAAACTCGTATTCTTTATGTATCATTTTTAGAAGGCATATCATAAAAAGCGGTTTCAAATAATATTTTCAATTTAAATGATCTTTGTTTTTATGGGCACAGCTGCTGAAACACAAAGGGAGTTTGGTCTGCTAATAATGTCTTTAAACTGAAAATTAAAGTGCATCCCTAGTGGAGTACCTTTTACGACATTGCTGAATTTATTGGAGATATCAATGTGCTCGGAGCTGTAAAGTAGTTTAATAGTTATCTCCAACTTCACCTCTCTACTTACTCCATTTCCGAAATATATATAACATACCTAAATATAAATTACAACATTTTAGTAATAACATATTGATTCCATGTATAAATTTATTTTTATTAAAAGTTGTATTTTGTATATATAATACTTATCTTGCCTTGATCACAACGTGCAAGAAAAGAGGCATAAGTAGGTATTAAAGTATACACTATTAATGCTGCTAACGCTGGAATTTCACTGTCATCGCTATAACACTTTGAAACTTTGTAAACCTGTCAACAATATATCAGTTGTGAAATTGTATGAAATATGAATACAACATTTTAATCCATATCTACCATAGTTAGTACAGACAGTGTTAGTCAAGGGCCCCTAACATTTTTACCCAAGGGTCCCCAAACATTGTTTTAAAATATTGATTTCTTTTACTGAAATTATATGTTTTAATTATTTTCAGGTACCGCAGATCAGCTATGCCTCGACCAGTACCGAGCTATCTGACAAATCCCGCTTCGAGTACTTCAGCAGAGTAGTACCTCCGGACAGTTTCCAAGCTCAAGCCATGGTTAGCATCATCAAAGAGCTTGGTTGGAAGTACGTATCCACCGTCGCGGTGGAAGGCGAGTACGGAGAAAAGGTAAGCACATCTCCTGCAAACGAAAGAAAATATATAACCAAAAGTAGAACAAAACGAGAGCACCGAAACTTCGACCATAAATTAGACGCACGCGCCATTTAAATAGAATATAAATAAGTTCAAGAAGTTTCTCCTGTACCCTGAAGCGCAGATTGTCCGAACGATTCTTTATAAAATCCCACTCATTTCCATGATAATAACCCAACTTTAATAAAGATAAATGCCTTCCAACCCCTACCGCGCACGATCACATTCAGCCCTTTAAAAAACGTATACATATATACATTTTTTGCAATATTTTTTTAAACGTCAAAGGAATCGTTCGTCGTTCTTTTTCAATTTCATATTTTTTTTCTCTCTCATCATCTTCTCGTCCAGTTAATTCCGCTTTCTTGAAGCCCATTCACTATTGCCGCTTGATTAAAACACAAGTGCACCCTTGTATCCGCACCGTAAAGTAACTGCAATTTGCATTATGAAACCCACAAAGCCGGCGGGCGAGATCCATGCGCCACGGTAAACGTTGGGGTGGATGCACGGAGATAGGGGTTTGATTAAGGGGAGGCAATACAACTATTTTTAAACTTATATCGAAATAGGGGGAAGTTTCCCCCCACGTGATTGATTTTGTTCTTTTTGACCTTCAAATAACCTTCTTTTATTTTTTTAATACATATATGTGTAACTATACTTTTTCTTTCTTCCAAACTTTCTGGGTTAAAGTTGGAAATGCCTAATATAATCTAAAGTTGCTGCACTATCTCCCAAACGGCGATGAAATATTGTCCTATATTTAATTTTTAAACCATTTAAAACCTAAGATATTGACCCGCCATTAACATACAGTTTTGATGACAAATGGTTATACATTTATGTTTCTATAATTATTTATTTTTGGTCATTAAAACGTCAGCAACTTTTCTTGTAGTTTCATGTAAACGCCTCGAAATACCATTAAGCCTAAATTGCCGGGAGCTTAATTTAAATTAAGCGTGTGTTATGCAACGGAGTAACGTAATACCTCATGAATTACAGCCATATGTTAGTCGTGTTACATGCTCTTGCTATAACTAAAATCTAATATAGTTACAACACAAACATTGAAAACACTATCTGTTAGTTAGAAATCTACTATGATATAACGTAACAATAATTTATATAAGAGATAAATATATTTAATTTTGGATTGTTGGGTTTTGTAAAGCTGGACTTATTATTGTTAGTTTCATCAGTGATTATTACATTAGTTTGGTAACTTAATAACAATAGAAATTTATGACTAATAGTGAAAGGGTTGTTAAGTGAGTGGAATCAGGACTCCTCGTGTTAATTCCATTAGGTTTCGTTCGATGGAAATTACACGTGTTACAACAAAATAAGTAATTGGATTTTAGGGGGAAATGTGTATTTCGCTTCGGGGATGAAAGGGCAGCACGGAAATGCAAATCCATCGTAAACAGAGAAGCAGCATGTCTCTATTAAAAGATACTTATTATCCGACCTTGGACTACCTTTCTCAGCGATAAGCGTAGGATAACAATTCGCCGCGAAAGGGATGTCCTTTAGGGCAGATCGATCCAATCGATGGTCGCACGGGGATCAAAAATATATATATATGTATGGGGGATGGAAAGAGGATGAAGTTGGGCTTGGATCGTGTAATAACTATGTTTTATAGCACACATTCGCACACGTGACACTAACCGACGTTTTTATGGGTCCAAACAGAAAACATAGTGTAATGGTCCCAATGGGACCAATTCATTAAAAAACAAAATTCTGATCCGTCGGCAGGTGGAAAAGCAATTTTTTTACGACTATAGACATTCGGTTTGGAGTTTCCATAAACCGATGGATTTGATGTGACAATCCAATGCAACAATCGTGGTTGCAGGATGTAGTTTGATTGTTCATGATTTGATTTTGTCCCTTGGACAATGAAAAGATTAATAGCAAAGCGCCGTGTCCAATTTCTGGAAAAATTGAGTTAAAATTTTCCATTTCAATCGGGTTTTCATCACCGAATAAATGAAGTATAATAACGCCGTGTACAGTTTATTTAATAAAAAAAATCTAAAACTTTCTATTTGAATCTATTTCAGTAATAATACAATAACAAAACTTTATTCAATTTATGAATAAAAAAATATTCTTATAGAAATAAGAACTAATTAAAAAAATGTGCTTAAAAATATAGAATTAGTGTCTAAAATTTAGTTAATTATAAATTTTATTGTATGGAATCATAATAAGTGGAAGTTTAGTCTGATCTAACAAATATTAGGTAAATTAACATCTCAATGATTTACGTCTGAAAAACATAATGCTTTAAAAATCTAAAAACAGGATTTTCTGTAACGCCATTCACTAACAACGTTTGAACCACCTATAATAATACATATAATACATTCAGTAAACTGTATACGAAAAGTGCATATTATATAATGTCTACTAAATGTCAACACTTAGAAATAATCGACAGTGACTATTTTGTTTAAATTATATTATGTGGCCAGCCAAAGGCCGGCCCTTTCCAAAATGCTCTGCCTGCAGAGCAAATGAATGAAGTCGCACGGGCAATTAATAAAAAGTACTGACTTCCATTGATTTTCAGGCATCTCCAAAGATGTTATAAACATTTTAAATTACCATTTTGTAACAGAGAGTTTCATCTACGACATCTATGCAATTTTGTGAGAAATACACTATTATGTAACTGAGGAAATCGCACAATATAACAGAGACTTATGTCCAGCGACATCCAATC
>NW_017095694.1:62911-157405 GCF_001412225.1 Nicrophorus vespilloides
TATGTAAGACTACCATAACATCTCACTGCATACAGCGCCATCTATAAACAATGTTTGAACTAAGTCTATTTGTTATGCAACCTTAAATACGGCAATATCTGATAAAGATAGTATTGTGATATTAAAAGTCACGGACATTAAAATTTAGACCAAAATACGAAATACTAAAAGAAATCTAATAACGCCCTGTACAGTTTTTGAAATAAAAAAGATCTAAAACTTTCTATTCGAATCTATTTCAGTAATAATACAATAACAAAACTTTATTCAATTTATGAATAAAAAAATATTAAAATATTCTTATAGAAATAAGAACTAATTTAAAAAATGTGCTTCAAAATATAGAATTAGTGTCTAAAATTTAGTTAATTATAAATTTTATTGTATGGAATCATAATAAGTGGAAGTTTAGTCTGATCTAACAAAATATTAGGTAAATTAACATCTCAATGATTTACGTCTGAAAAACATAATGCTTTAAAAATCTAAAAACAGGATTTTCTGTAACGCCATTCACTAACAACGTTTGAGCCACCTATAATACATATAATACATTCAGTAAACTGTATACGAAAAGTGCATATTATATAACAGCGGTCGGGGAACCGGGTTAAATTACCCAAAATGGGGTAAAAATGAATTTTTTTTGGGTAATAGGGAAATTTTTCTAATTTCATCTTACCAAACTCAGAGAGAGGTTCTCTAACTACTTTCCAGATCTTGATGTACAAACTGTGAATTGGGTTGTAGATTCTTTTAAATGTGAAATTACTAAAATACCAGAAGAACCTACAGGTTTGGTAGAGGCAATTCTTGAACTTCGATCCAATATTGAAGGACGTATTCAATTTGAGACCAAAGCAAATCTGTCATCTTTTTGGTTGTCAAAGGCTGCAAAGGCTTTCAAAATTGCACATGAGGAGGCAGTAAAAAAATTGCTGCCATTTGCAACAACCTACCATTGTGATCAAGGCTTTTCCACTCTAATGAATATAAAAACGACAAACAGAAATTGATTAAACGCCGAAGACTGTATTCAAATTGCTCTTACATCAAAAAGTCTCTATTTTAAAGTAATTATTGTTACATTGATTGTTTTCTTTTCAGAATGGGGGGGGAAATATCGACTTACGCAAAAATATTTTTGGGGTAATGATTAAAAAAGATCCCCGACCGCTGTTATATAATGTCTACTAAATGTCAACATAGAAATAATCGACAGTGACTATTTTGTTTAAATTATATTATGTGGCCAGCCAAAGGCCGGCCCTTTCCAAAATGCTCTGCCTGCAGAGCAAATGAATGAAGTCGCACGGGCAATTAATAAAAAGTACTGACTTCCATTGATTTTCAAGCATCCCCAAAGATGTTATAAACATTTTAAATTACCATTTTGTAACAGAGAGTTTCATCAAAGACATCTATGTCATTTTGTTAGAAATACACTATTATGTAACTGATGAAATTGCATAATATAGCAGAGACTTATGTCCAACGACATCCTATCGGTGAAACTGGAAATAAATGAATATACACGATTACGTAATGTAACAGCGTAAGACTACCTTAACATCTCACTGCATACAGCGCCATCTATAAACAATGTTTGAACTAAGTCTATTTGTTATGCAAACTTAAATACGGCAATATCTGATAAAGATAGTATTGTGATATTATAAGTCACGGACATTAAAATATAGACCAAATAAATATCTTTTTGATGTCTGCCCTTCGCCTATATACTGAACCGCTGGGACACCAGTTCGAAAATTGTGCTAAACTTTCCATTGTTTGTTTACCCTCCGCTCCAATAACTTATCACCAAGTATAATGCAGCAGAGTACATTGTAGTATGAAGATATACATACAATATATACACTGGCATGATGACGTGGCTGCTAAATGAAGATAGTAGACGAAGGAAAGAAGATATTAAATTCTTGTTATTACTAGTGAAATTTAATGATTGCAAAAAAAAAAAGTATTGTGGGGTTCACTTCATCTCGTAGCAGGGAAATACCAGAAAGAAGAGAAGGAGTAACGGTACAACTGCTCAAGGGATAGATAGCACTCGTATAAACTATATCAGTGGTTCTCAACATTGTTTGTGCCATGCCCCACAAAAGCTTTTCCAAAATTCTTATGTCTCATATGTAACATATACATAACGCCATACGGTTAACTCTATATGTGACCATTTTCTAATTGTCATACCCCCCCCCCTGTGGGCGTGAGCTTAATATGGTATCTCGTTAATTATTTTTGTAAATTATACTTGAGTTACTTTTACCCTCCGAAGTTTCCTCTTACATCCATGTAAACAAGGAGAATCTCCAAAGTATTATGTTTATATTGTCATAGGTGGCCACCCAAAAACGAGGGCGGCCTTTACAAAAATTAGACTGATTGAGTCATCAGACAGTTGCCGTACTAAAATGGGTATATTACGAAGATGTTAAATGCAATGTATATCAACTATTTTATCAGAGAACTGAAAATGGCGACATCTATGCTATTTTTATATATGCGGTATTATATAGCTAAGGAAGTTGCATAATACAGACAAAGATGTACAAGGTCTGTGACCTACTGTGTTATTGGTATGACCGGATTGTATTGATCTCATTGATATAATTTCATCTTTTATTTTCACCTGAAACTGCTTAGCTATGTATGTAAAGTAATGTAGATATCATCATATGTCGGAAAATGCAAAATATAATTGTCGGTATTAAAACCTGCAAACTGACATGGTGATAGTACGCCGTGCAATTTGCTGCAGCGCGGAAACTTGCTGGGTTTGCTGAATTCGATAAACCGGCGGTAATATCAAAATAAATTAATTTAGGATCGCGTCTTCCGACGCGACTTCCCTGCCTCCTTGTCTTTCCCCCACACACATATCCTTTTTTTTATCCTTCATCTTCCTCTTTTTACTCTGTATTCTTATTTCCGGTTCCGGTGGGTAAGCTTGCATATATATATTTTTCCGTGTGCTTCCGACGCTGCGCCAAATTGATGTCGCTCATGTGTTTTAGAACAAGCAAACAGGAAACTTTCAGCAACTTATAAAACTCCCTTTCTCACCAATTCCCGTCGCTTTATTTTATCTTCTTTTTTTCGTTTTTTTTCTCACTCCCGATTTCCTCAAGTAAAAGTTTCTAATTTAGGATGAAACGAAGAAAAACGTGGAAGTACACACATACATTGGAGGTTTTTTTTTCATATATGTGTGTATATAAATATAGGACGGGTGGATCGAATGGAATAAAAGAGAGTCGATTGAAAGAAGATGGGGTGAGCAGCAAATCGAAGTGGCACAAGAGAGCGCCATTAGGGAATGCGGCGATGGCGGCGGGGTGAGGGAGGTTGGATTTTACGGGGTATACATTTGCGTATCTATTGGAGTTTTACTGGGCTGAATTGAAACAAACGAATGAAGCCTTTATTTCCTATGCGAGATTGCATTGGCACGTAACTACCGGAAATGGACTGAAGTGACCGCTGGAGTAACGGAAATAACGAAAAGTAAAACGTCGCCTGGAGACCTATTCGCTTACGACACACGGGATTCACGATCTTCTCCAAACAGACATTTTAATAGCGGAATAGACCTTTCCTCGCGAAGTCCATTCCATCTCTCCCAACATTTCACCTTCCTTTCCATCTTTTTCCTATATTTTTCCGTTTTTTGCGACGAAATCGGAATTCCAACTTTGCCATCTGATGTTCCGGAAAACTGGAGCACGCGTTATTTCCTTCCTATGCTGTATTAACTTCCTACGGATGGATAGCACAATTTTTATATAGATTACACTCGAATTGTATATTTCCATCCAATTCCCATTGCAATTTCAATTTCCAGTTTTATTTTAATAATATTTACTGAAAATTATTTATTACAATCAACATTTTTTTTATAACTTTTTTTATTACTGAAATATAACAATAATTAATATCTTTCCAATTTTTCTAAAAATAATACACACTATTCTTACAATCCCCACTATTTATACAAAAAAATTACTGTTCCAGTTTCTTCTATAATTCCAATTTTCTGCTACATTTCACAATTCGTGAAATGAAACAAAAATATATATCATTTAAAAAATTTCTAGAATTTAAATTTTCAGTTTAAGGAAGAAGAAGAAAGTGAAATAGAACAATTTCTACAATCCCCATACCAAATGTCGCTCACTATAAGTCCTTTCAAAGTAAAAAAAAAAGTCGATACAAGGATGCAGCGAGGATTGAACTCAAGAAAAGCGCCTGGTTAAGATCTAATAACAACAGAAATCCTGAATCTTTAGGAATTGTCCTTAACAAATGGCTGTCCCGATTAATAGGAATAGATTGTATTAAATATTAAAAAAAAAATAACAATTTTCTAAAAACGCATCTCTTTTCAGCTAATTTTATTTATTGTATTTTATTTTTGTATAGAAAATATTAATTTAAGTTTGTTCGATTCAACTAAAAATGTTAACCATTTTTCAGTAAACTTCGCAATTTTTCAATCATTCAATTTGCATACAAATCTCAAGTAAATAATATAATAATTTACTGATTTTTAATTATATATAATTGTTTTTGTTTTACAATTATACCAATTTCAGTAAAAATAAAGTAATGATGAAAAATTAGCTGTACTCTATTTATCTATAGGCGATTGTAAAATTAATTGCTTCTGTGGTATTGGTTATTGGTAGAGGCGGTGACTGTATTGAATTTCAGTTCATAATTGACATTCAGGATTCTCACTTGTTCCAGCAAGCTGCATGGGTTTTCACACAGCAATTAATCCTACAGTTTGAATTTCCGGCGCAGCATTGTCGGTCACGATTTTCCGACAGATTCAGAATTACTGACCGGTTTACGTTACGTTCCATTCCGTTCCGTTCCGGTCGGCTCTGTCAACATGTTGTTTTCGAAATTCGATGCATTATTTAATTACACGCAAAATAAGCAAATAAAGTTCCTTACGTCGTGCCCAATCGAATATCTGATCCACCTAGTTTAATCTATATGTAAATAAAGCTGGCTCCTTTCAATTTGCCTTTCCCTCCAGATGCAATGCAATTAATCTTGTTATTCCATATTATCGATTTCAAGTTTGGGGGAACTGTTGGTATAGCATCACTACCTTTCGGGATGCTGTGGAAAGAAAGATCATTTACAAATCAAACAACTTCTAAAGAATTTAATTAAAAGCACAGCGTCGGATTCAAGTACACTTCTCCTTATTTACTTATAATTAGAAATGTACAAAACATGTTCAATACTCAATTTTCAATCAGTCCTTACTCTTTATTTACTTTAATTAATTTACTTACAATTTATCTTACAAAGAAAACAAAGTTCATTAATTTACTAAAAAAAAATGGAATATTTACCTAAATTTACCTCATTCTCTATTTTTTTTTTATAATTTAATAAAATTATTTTCCACTGTTATGTTACTTCAAGTTTGTTTCGATTCAACTAAAATTTAATATCGTTTTTCAGTAAAGTTCGAAATTTCTCTAATTAATTAATGAGATTATGCTGTAAATGGAAAATTTACAATTTGTTAAAATTTTGTGTTTTCTACTTATAATTGTAATGTAAAATCTGATAACACTTTTCACTAAAGTTCGAAATTTCATTTAACTATCTTCATTTGCATGTATTCTCTTACACTTTAAGAAAGTTTCCAACTCGTTTCGGAGGTTGTTCGCGTTATATTCATTTGTAACAGTTGTTTCCTGAATTATATAAGAACCAAATTGTAGTAAGTAAATCAATAGTTTTCGAATTTGATCATTCAGAATTTATTAATTTTGTTTTAATTCTTTGAAACAATTCATCAAATTTTTAATTATAAAACATTTTCATACGAAATGTTTACCGAATATTTGTTTAGATTTTTCTAATTCCTTAAATTTATAATTAAGTTTATCGATGTTTGTATCGATTCTATAATTCCATTGACTTTAATCAATCATTTGATACATTTTCCAATTTACTTTAAACCATAAAACTCATATTGTACAACCACTTCAGGATTATTTTAAGAGGACATTTGACATGAAAGCTACTTATAAGTATCGTCCGTTTAGAAGCAATTGGGTATGAAATAATGAAATGATACAGAACAATTTACGATAATTCACGGCATTTCGTAATATCGTTTCTCATGTGGCATCTGTGAAACTCCGTTACAAATAACTTTATTGATTAGAATGAATATTGATATTAAATACTTTAGTATATTCGAATAATCTTAAAAAGTAAAGCAAACATAAAAAAGTAAATAAGTTTTCATGATATTTCATAATATTCAGTGTAATAAGATTTATGCTTAATAATAAATTAAATAAAATTTTAACTATATAAAGACATAAACAACAAAATAAAATGGTAAGTAATATACGTTAGACAGGATGAGACAAAAAAATAAAAAGGACGAAGCTTTGCAATCAGGAGGAGGATGTTTTTTTTTCGCTCCTGCTGGGAATTTCATTTCGCGCAACAGTGGCCAGTGGATGAGAAAAAGATGGATGGAAAGCCGACAAGATTTGGTATTCAATAAGAATGTAAGACCAGTTTGCGCGTCCCAGGATAATATGTCCGAGGTTGGAAATCCCCGAAAACTTGGATATACACAATATCGATCATCTCAACCCTCTATCCAGTATCCCCACTATTACATTAAGATATTAAACTGTGTTCTCATATTTAGTCATGCAAGTGCTGATAGTGGCCTAAAGCCATAGCAATCTTATACTCATACATCTTGACCAAAAACTGGATGCGATCTAATCTAACATAAAGGCAGATGATTTATGTCCTTTCGGAAAGTGCAACGAGGGTAAGATTTATTTGAGATTTAATAACGCAAAGGAAAAATAACTGGATCCCAATAATGTCCTGAAACCACCTGAATAAATAATGTCCAGAATCGGTGCGGTTATCTTTGCCACCGCCTTCGACGATCTTTTGCTCGTCCTTATTGTATTTTTAACCGTTCCAATGGTAATATTGACTTCCCCACGAACTTGCTGGCTATCTTCAATTATAATCTCGAACCGTTCGACTTAATTTTGATGTAAATGAATTCATTTCGATTCCTCCTACGTCCCAAACTCAATTCCCTTTCTGATTGAATTTAAAAGGAACAATGTTATTCCTACACTGAATACATTCTACCAACTTACTTATCTACTACTCTTTTCACTATACTTTGTTTCATTAAATATACATTTTCTTTTGAGCATTTATTACTTTCTTTTTAAATAGTTTTTGGACATAGTTTATTTCACAAAATTAAATAAAAAATATATTATGAGCATTTTTTTCGGTTATAGTAATTAGTTTATGATACTAAGCGAAACGCTAAATGCATTAAGAGAGATTCAAAGTCAAAGAAAAGCAAATGAACTCGGATTTGCAAAGCCTGCGCTTTCTTTCCGCCTCGTTTGGAGAGGTTCTGAAAACTTCACTTGTGCTGCATTATTTATGCTCATTCTTTTTCATCCTTTCGACTTTCGGTTCTTTGCCACTTGTTTCTTTTTCGTGTCTCGATGTAGTTCCTTTCTCTTTCTTTCTCCTCTCGTTCTTTTTTACTTCTGAATACATTGTGGAATCTGTGAGAAACACGCGACGCTTTCAGGCGCGGCCGAAAACTTCTAGCGGCATTTGTATCGCGACTTTTCCGTATTTTCCTCGTCCATTTTCCGCCACCCGTTTCCCCTTTTTTACCCCCGTAACTCGGATTCGCGTTTATTTGGGTCAAGCCTGAGAACCTCTGCGCGATAAGTTAATTACAAAGTCCAATTGATATTCCCAATGGGGAATAGGGTACAAACCATTTGTTATAGTAATTAAAATAAATTGATCCGGCCAGCTTAGCTTTTTCAATTAAACGTCTTGATGGTCTCTGATAATAGCTTATCAAGGAAAAGCAAACTTTAAAATAGTTATTTTCATCTTCTTTTTATACTTTATTAAAGACTTTCTTGAAATAATCACAATTTTACTCATTTTTTTTTTCACAATTCTTTTTGAACTAAACAAAACTTTGAATTACTGAAACAATCACAATAACATAATTAAACTAAAAATTGAAGAACTTGCTGCAAAGGGTTAAAATTTTACATGTTTTTTTTCAAAAATAAAATACTTACTTTTTCCATTGTTAATTCATATATTTATTACTTAATTAACTGTAAGAAAAACCAGTTTGAAAAGTTTTTTCAGGAATAAGGTTTTTCCTGAAAAACTATAATTCATGAAAGGTGTTTAGATGTACAACCAAAAGATAAAAAAGATGATTTTTGATAATTGAGTATCTTGATTAGTTAATATCTTTCAATTTTCTTGATTGAAAGTCATGTAATCATCATTATGTAATTGTGCAAGTATAAACTGTTGATTATTTGTTGCAGGGTATAGCATCTTTCATTTCATACTCGACTGCTGCTGGTATATGCATTGCGACCACTGAGAAGATCCAGAGGAACTCGCGGCTTGATGACTTCGACCGCATCATCGAGAAGCTCATCCAGAAGCCACAGGCCCGGGCCGTCATCCTGTTTGTTGACGAGGATAACACCAGGTTAGCCGCATAATCTGAATCCAGTTTATTAGTCCTCGGAGGTTCTGTGCTTTACCGTTACTGTTACCCTTACACTTACCGAACAACCCTATCCCGTTTTGTTGAAGGCAAATTGTGCTAATCGCATTTACCGACCGTCGCGGCGACGGCACACAGCACAGGAACTTTCCACGGAAGTTTCCAAATTAATTCGAACCTAATTATTCCGCCTAATTTCTTCGCACTTCTCACAAAGAAAAACATTAGCTGCAAATGAAATATGCAGTTACGACTGACTAGTTAATTAATTCACTTTAATCACGTTCAGTCTTGAAACGGTTCTACACTTAATTTAAACGTACACGAAATGAATCGTGTCATTCATTTCTAATTATTTTCTTTAAGTATCTCATTAAATAGTATTAAAACGATACTTATTTTATTATTGTTTACTTAAACTGTACAACATTTGATCTCAAATTGCTTTAAATATTTTATGCACAAAACCTGATTTCAAATGTTGTATACAATACATTTTAAATTCAATTTAGCAGTATTCATCAGACGCCAATCGAGTAGTGGTTTTATAATATTTTTCTTAAACGGCATGCGAGTAACGATGTTACGAAATGCCGCGCGTATAACAGAGGATTTAGGACTTTTACTATATTAATTTCAGAACTGGCTGAAATTTGAATGCGTTGATTTTTTTGTGTAAATACGTTATTTTTTCAATTTTTACCGTAATAAACGGATTTGTTTTCTGCAAATAAATTCGAGTAAAAAAACCTCGTGTGCAGTGCGTAAAATCGTTTGTGCAAATTTTGAAGTTCATTTACG
Organism: Nicrophorus vespilloides; assembly: GCF_001412225.1. Taxonomy (NCBI): domain Eukaryota; kingdom Metazoa; phylum Arthropoda; class Insecta; order Coleoptera; family Silphidae; genus Nicrophorus; species Nicrophorus vespilloides. The sequence continues at coordinate 72,327 of NW_017095694.1, forward strand.
TAACTGTGCATGCGGATTTGATGCATTCTGTCATTACTTTTATCCCGCGTTACGCAGGTGTTTGATAGATATTGGTTTTTTTTTCCTACCCAAATTCAGCATCGAATAGTTCTGCTGATATGCGTTCATCCATTATTCGGACGTGTTTATGTTCGCCCTATTATTCACGGGGATGCAAACCATCGGTAATAGTAATAACTGTGATGCACACACACACATTTCGAGTCCTCGTTTGCTTCACACTTGTTTGCTTGTTCGGCACATTACCTAACTGAAACATGATGTTTTAACAGCAATTCAGTCGAGTACCAACAGTATGTTACAATACTGTTAAATAATGTTTTTTTTCATAAACTTTAACTTTGATCAACTTTTGTATATCTTAATAATATAATTTCTATATTTGTGACAACTTTTTTAATTACCTAGACTCATTATCTAATTAAAATTTGTTTTATGAATTTTCTTATTTATAAATTTATTGCGTGATCATATTATAATATTACAGCTAATACTCGGTTTTACCTTAGTTATTTAATAATTCGGTTCTCAAACAATATTCCAAAACAAAAACGTTTCCGAACAACCTTCAAGAAAATATTATTTACCGATGGCTATGAAAATAAAAAAAAATCCCGACAGCATCTTTTATATATTAAAGTATATTATGAATAAGTCTATATCAAATAATAAAAGATAATGTCGGGATTATTGCTGTTGGGATTTGAAATGTCAGAAATTTGATTGTCGGGATTTCGATATAAACTCATTATTTACAATTATTTATACAATTTTTAAATTTATAATATTAAACAAACACCAATAATTAATTAAAAAACACCACAAACACAAATATTTGATTGAAAACGTATTTATATATGTAATTAAACATATACTGAAATTATTTTCCTGCATAAATAATTGCGATTTTTGTTATTTCAAATGTTGATTAATGCATAAACTTATATTAAAATATGTTTATATAATATTAAATTAGCTTTATTAATTTATACTAATTATTTGCTTTATTGTAAATTCAAAATGAAGGGAAAAAATTAAATCAAAAATTGCAAATTCTAGAGATTTTATTGCGTAAAGTAGGGGAAACTTTTTAATTAAATTATACGATATTCCCTAAGGAGCGATTCGAGATTGCACATAAATATTTTAATTTGCTTAGGTAAGATTAAAAAGAAGAAATTTTAATTTTTTTTAACTTCAATTAACATATAAAAAACTTCAAAATTTTATTATGTAACTTTGAAAATATTGCATAGAATGGGATTAAAACACCATAATTTTATGAAGTTATTAGGTAATCATAAAAAATGCAGCTCCAAAATTTTTGCTACAAAAAAAACAAAATTTAAGATTCTTATAAAATAATACAAATCAAACAAAGAGTTAACCATAGGTTTTTAATGTAAAATTTGAATAAATAAGTGTAAAATAAAATTAAAAGTTTACACACTGATTAATATATTAAAAATTCGCTATAGAAAAAAATGTGTAATATTGTACTTTAACGCATTGATTTTGTACAAATAAACGTATGTACATTTTCAAATATCGCATTATTTATTTACTCGCATTTCGTGCGAAAATGAAATATTATTTCCATGAATTCCATTTTCTATCAAATATTCACAGAAAAAATAATAGGCGCATTTTCACATGTAAAAAATATATATATGAATTTTATGGAAAAACATATATTTACAGCGAAAATATTATAAATATATAATTAGTTATTATTTTACAAATATAAAGACACAAATCATCATTGCAATGATCATTTATGTATATTTAATATAGATTTGGATTAGATTAGGATAAAAAACATTGAATTCCCAAAAGTAAAATGGAGAATTTACTAAGATTATTGAATTACTCTCTGATTTTATTAAATATAGAAACAAGTTTTATTAGGATAAAAGTAAAGTTCACAAGGCTTTAAAGGATTAAATTTATCATTGATTTTTGTAATTATAGGTTAGATTAGTTTATAACGCTAAAACCACTAAATTTAGAAGATTTTACATTACTCACATATTTTATTTAAATATGAATAACTTTGATAAAAATTAACAAGTAATGGGTAAAAGTTTTAACTTCGTTTTTATTATTTTCTACTGCTATGATACAAAAATTGTGCAAATTCCTTTTAATTAGAACGAATTGAAACTAATCAATTTTTGTGTATAAAACAAATGAAACCGAACAAAGCATTATTTCCATGAATTCAAATTTCTATCAAATAATGACAGAAAAACAAATATGTGAAATTTCGCGGAAAACATATTTCCAACGAAAATATTATAAATATTCTATTTGTTTTTGCGTTTATATTTTATAAATATTAACATAAAAATCAATACATTTCTGTTATATTATAGTAATATCTACTAAAGGTTTAAACTAAACTAATAATGAAGTTAGTGAATGATTTAATATAGAAATTGTGATACAATAAATTAAGTAACTAAAAGTTTAAAGTACGTGAACCCATGATTTACAAATTATAAGAACAGCATTAATATGGGGATTTTAAATTGCCTGTATATCTAATCTAAGCTATGGTTCTGTACTTACATACTGTCCCCCTATACTATTTACACAGGAACCTCGGATTTCGTACATAATTATTCCTTAAAAGTTGTTGGACAACCGACAATTGTGTTTGAGAACCGAATTATCGAGAACTAAAGAGTTCGTAAACCGAAATTCCACTGTAATATTATAATAGTCATGCTTAATTTCATTTTTGATTGATAAATAAGAAAAATTGAAAACAAATATAGACTTTTTTCTTGCTTCAAAACTATTTTTATATTATATAAGAAATCACTGTTTTTATTTTATCTAATTGAGTTTAATCTAATTACTGGATAAACGTGTTAAAATATATCATTATTTTATTGATTGGTATTATATGGATCAATTAGGGTTGAAAAATAAGCAATTTATGCGGCGAAGGGTTGAAAAGATGAAAAGGAATAATAAAAAAAGGCATCCCTTTCATTTGCATTGTAAATAAATCGTTTCTGCTAATATTTGCTAACTTCATAGCAAGTGTTGCATGCATGCTTTTGTCTGGATGTGTGAAGGGGTGGAATCCCCCGAACGTTCGGCGTACATTTGCCGTCGGCTTAATTGATTTTTGATGTTTCAGGAAATTGTTGCAAGCGACAATCCGTGCAAACAAAACGTCCCACTTTTTGTGGATCGGAAGCGACTCCTGGGGTGCAAAAGTCCATCCTGTCAGGGATCAGGAGTTCGCCGCCGAAGGTGCGATAACCATTCTTCCACACCGCAACGCAATCAAAGGTAATGTATTACATCTATCTTCATTCTCATCCGTAGCCAATGTGTTGTTCCTCGCGGCTCTATTTTATAGTAGAAGGTCACCACCTCATCCGTTAGAAATTCGGATATTGGATTATCCACATTCTAAATCCAATTTCAAATGATGAAGCGATGCATTTGTTTAAAACCCATTACAAATGGATGAACTAAACGATACAAGTCATACAATTTATTATAGTATTACTACTCTCTGTTTTATTGAAATAAAAATCTAGTTTAAGCACATAAATTTGGATAGAAGACAGATATTATTCACAAATCCAATATCGAATGATGAAACGATGCATTTGTTTAAAGCCTATTACAAATGGACGAATTAAACAAAACAAGACCACAGTTGAATAATTTCCCTTTGTTTTATTAAAAGGAAGTAGATTAAAAACTTTAATTAAATTTACTTCTCAATAAATTGTGGCTACGCCGGGTACATATGTTTTTAATTATACTTTATGTTTTGTATATTTTTTTTGAATATTAATATTATGTGTACTAATTATTATTATTTATTTAATTAATTACGTAATTTTAATTAATTACAAAAACATGAAGTTTTTTTTTAAATTTCACCTATCCCTCGTTTTACACGGTACTTTCTTTACTCGTTCTCGTTTAAAAAAAAATCGTGTAAAAGTCAAAACGTTTAAAAATGTACCGTGTAAAACGAGACATAGATGTATTACATTATTATTACTTTTAAGTTCGACTTAAAGGAATTAGAAAACCAAATATTATAACAGGGAGAGTTTTTCTATATTCACTGGAAAAGCTAATGCAATGAATATCATTTACGTATAATATTATTATAAATTTCTATAATGGAAATATCATGTTTCAAATTAAAATTTGTTATTAAATCTTATATGATATGCGTTTTCCACTGCACATATTCCCATTCGTTCGTGATAGATGATCTGCGTGTATTCTCCCATATATTTTTTTTGTTACATGCTCCATGCATTAAATCAGAGTTACTGGCCGCTTGCATTTTAATGAAAAATTAAAGCCAGAAGTGGTCGGGCTTATACGTCATTCCACTTTGCAAAATCGTAACTTTCCCAGTTAGAAAGAGAGAGGAAAAAAAAAATAAAGTAACAAACGTAAACTCGACCGGATGAAAAGGCAGTTTTCCCTACCAATATCTTCAAGTTGAGAGCTGAACGCCACGTCTTCAGCACTTTTAATAAGATAACGTAATACTTAAAGATTGGTTTACGAGCCAAGTAAGTTCCTCGAAATCGGAGACGCTTTTTTCATCCTTAACTTTATTTCTTTCTAGATACATTTGTTTTTTTTATTCACTTGTGCGCTTTGCTATAATTTACGAGCGAGTTAATTATTTCTCGCGAATTAATTCGTTTTTATCCGGTATTCTGGATAATCAGCAGAGCCTCTCGGTTTCAAGGATAAAGTGTTTCGCTCTCATTTCGGTTTATTGCTAAGGATATTTTACACAAAAAAAGAACAGGGTTTGGGTCATTACTTGCACAGCATTTTTCAAGCAGGCAAAAACTCTTCATTATCTTGTCAAGAACAAAACCTGAAAAAAATAATTGAAAGATTATATAATCATAATCATTATATTCATTTAATTCATTATTACGTCAAACCCTTGTTCTTTTCTGTACTTAAAAATTATTAAGTTGCATCCTCTCTCTGTAAATGTCTCTTTAATTCGATTTTATGTTTTTTATTGATTGAAATATCCTGCAATATAAAAAATATAATTTAAATTAAGTCCTTTTAGTACTGGTATATTTCAATTACCTGCCTCGATTTAGCAGATGCATATTGCTTTGTCGTTACAAAATAATTGAAAAATGTAGCTGCAGGCTCCATATTCATTTACTACGTTTTGTACATCAATTCAATTTGTCGCATTGGAAATCCGGAGTTTCATATTGTTATTGTTACATGAATTAATATGATCACGTTTCTCTCTATTGGTTATTTTTATTTCATATTGAAATTGTTTTGTGAAATGAATATTTTATTAATAAATTTATATAAATAAGGTATATTATTATTCAAGAAAAAACAATACTAAGAAAATAAGGATTGGTACGTGTTTCTTTAAAGGACTTGGAATGATAAATGAAGCGACTGTAAAATAAAGAAACAAGACATTTTATTTCCTTAGAGACGAAAATGATTTGATATTTTTTTGTATTAACCGCATGTATTATGTAAATTTATACATGTACCAATTTTTCAATTGTCGTAATATTTTCTTTAATCTTGTTGTTTTCAATTTAAACTTTAATTGGTAGTTAACAATTGTTTTATAACAATGATGAGTTTTGGAGTCAATAAACTTAAAACTTAATTAAAGCTATGCACTGAATCTTAGAGTTCGAAGCGCTGAAGTCTTTGTGTTGCTTTAGTATTGTCAAGTAGGTTAATGGCCAGAACATTAATATGAGATTCTACATGACTTTATGCTAGTGTTTTCGACTGTGCCAAAATGAAGATCCTTATAAAGTTTCTAGAAGGTAACGAAACAACTTTTATTAAGAATATTATTTAAAACTTTCAATTAATACAATTACTACTATCAATTACTCAGAAAAAATACATTATAATAAAATGAATTCTGTAATTGTCATTAGATTTCTAAATTAATCAATTTAATCTAAATTTTATACACGCCGCTGATCCGCAAACTATTAAAAGATAACATTTTTAATCTGAAATTTGTATGGCATCTTGGAATATTGCCTAATTTTTATTATCACCTTTCTATTTTAATCTAAATTTTCTCATAATCCATTATTATCATAGATAAAGTTTGTTTAGCGCTTAGGATACGTTTCAAAAGTATTATTTGGAAGTTCATCTATATGCTAAGTGTATGTTGCTGAAAAAAATGCAAATTTCCAAATTACCAAATACTGTTTTAAGTCTACATTTTTAAATTAACTTTCATGCAGTTTACCAGAAACGCAATGAATAATTATGCAGATTGTTTTATAAAGAAATTCCGAAAAATTAGTTATTCCATGTTCCATAGGAATAAACTCGCGTTGGTCATCCTTTTTACTTTCACAGAGCTTTCGGTGTCGTCCTGATGTGAAGGGGAGCTATCGACTCATTGGCATCAGGACGCAATAAATCCTCGTTCGCGGTACAGGTCCTGCCTCCTTTTATCCGCGATAGCTTATTTATGGTTTCAACAACTCCCATTTTATTGCCAAAACAGGATTCGCCGAGAAATTAATCTATTCACCTACTTCCGCTATTATTATTATGTTTGTTCCTCATTATTTCCTCTCTCTCTCATTCATAATAGACCAAGAATTCAACCCTTCACTTCCGGATATATATTTTTTTTCCTGCTCTCAACTCCACGCACTTAGCCCAGTTCATGAGGGCTTTCGAAATAGAATGACCCTGGCTTAAAGCTGTTGCAGCGGAATCCGTTTCGCGTCGGGAAGTCTATAAAGAAGTCAGGGAATGGAGATAGCCGGCATAGATATGGACCGTGTCTGAATTTTAACCTTGCCTGACGAAAAAAAAAAATAGCGTGAAGGAAAAAAAATGATGATAATAAAAGGAAAATACGAAAAGTCCCTTCGGTAGGGTGGCGGCTGCAAAAAGTGTACAGTCGTGACGAAACTTAATACGTCCCCTCGCTCGCTTCTCCATCCCTCTGTGTCCTGCCGTTATCCCTACAGAAGGACCAGATGAGGAATATATATATATAATGTCGTCCTCGCGCAGCTTGTTCCGCTATTAATACAGCTTCCTGATTTCACTTCCGTCCTCCCTTATCCTTCTATATATATATATTTTTTGTCCTCCGGAATCTTCTTAACTCATTCAATTGCGGCTGTTATTCCCATTTTCTTGTCCTGTTTTTCTGCTTTGTTGGGGGAATTGAATGAACTGATGCCTCATTGATGATTACGTGGAAATTGCTTTCTACGGATAACTTTGTAAAACACGAAAGTATGGATGTTGTGGCTTTCAGTAAAACCAACTTTCATATTAGAAATAATGGACATAATAATCTCATATCGTACAATAATTTATTAACTATAAAACCAGATGCATTTACAATTACTATTTTATTAGTAAATAATATAAAAAAATGTTAGTAATTAACAAGTAATTATCACATACAAAGATTCTGTTATATGTGAAATTTGGAAGGACAAATCATGTATGGGTTGAGAGGTTACTAATTACATAAAATATTATGATAATCAAATATGAAAGAACAAATCATATATGGGATGGAAACATATTTAACATAAATTTGGAAGAAGTAAGGACATATTTTATTTAAATATGTAAGGACTAAGGACTAAGGACTAAGGACTAAACATTATCTTTATTAGTTTTCCTTTAAACTTAAATATTGAACGGATTAAGAGCAACTCATCAAAATATTGGACGAGAGGACATCAATTAGTAGTGTACGTCTTCGGTATTAGACTAAAATAGATATGAAAACATTAGGGCAACATTCGACTCCAGCAATACCATGTATTGTTTAATTAATTTAATTAATGGATTTGCTTCATTAATTAAGCACACAATGGGATATTACAGTATCTAGCAATAGTCTGATGACAATTCAAGTTTGCGCATTAAATTTTCATAATGCTCATTAGTGCAAATAATTAGGAAATAAACAATAATAATTGGAGCGAAATGTTACAGAAATTAAAGAGATGTTTTTATATATAAAATAATGATTTTCACATACAGATATTTTGATTTTTATATAAAATTTTGTTAGTTAATTAGAAATATTTGCAATGAAAATATATTTTTAAATCAATTTAAAAAAAATCGTTGTTATGTGTAACATGATATAAATTATACAAAAAGTATAATAATAATCTTTATTTTCATAAATAACATTAAAAAAATAAAATAAAAAAGATTAACTGCAACAAAAGGGCCAAAAAGTATAAATCCTCATTTTAACAATACATTATTTACATACAGCACACGGATATGAAATTAAATAAAAAAAAAGTAACTCCCTTTGTTTTGGACGGTTTTAATTACTTTGAAATGAAAATAAAACAATTACGTATGGAAATGAATTGTACAGAAAGCGTTGTAGTTGAAATTCAAATGAATTAAATTGTTAATAAATACGTACGAAATTAATTAATGATATATGTTTCTTTTGTAAAACGTATCGGCTGTACACGTTACTCGATTACGTTTGATGATGTAAATAAACGCACTTCAAATAATGCTGTTTGTAAATCGGTTGTCCGGTATTTATTTTCCATTCGCATTGTACGCACATCAATTAATTTGTAATTCCACTATGAAATATTAATAAACTAAAATCACTGATATAAAAATTAATTAAAAATAATAATTATCATTTGTATTTGTACTGTACTTAATTTATATTTTTCTTTTAATTTTTTTACTTAATATTAATTATATAACTTTATATGTACAAAAGTTCAAGAAAAAAGTTTTTTTGCAAAATATATAATTAGACGTTTTGTTAAAATACTATGTTCTAAAATTAAAAGAAAATCTTTAGATTATATAAAATTTTCCTAATTATGTTAGAATTGGAGTTAAGAACTAAACTGGATGAAATCTTTATTTAAAACTATGATGTATTCATTTGAAAAAGTTAAGACCAATCTTGGAAGTAACAATTTTACCATTTTGCTAATCTAATAATAACATCCTATTGAAACGTTGTTGGACTTTAAGTCCTTGGGATTCCAAGATTCTCATTCTCCTTAAAGCCATACATCCTCTTGTGCTATTTTTGAAGAAGAAGAAAAAAAACATACAATAAAACCTTTTTCCCCTTTACGTTCTTGTCGATTCTAGATTAAATTAAAGTAAATTTAATTTAATCCACTATTTCCGCTCCTTGTCGTTACGTAACCCTGCTATATCCATCCTTTGTAGAACTTCCATTTATAATTTATTGTGTCGTCTAATCCTTGAAAATGGCTTTTCCATCACTTTTCAATACTGAAACCCTATCCACAAAAGCCAAATCCCAACGTTAATCTTCATAATCCTTTAAATATATTACTTTAATCCTAAATCTTTAACCAAATCATTGTCAATTCTTTAAGTTAAATTTATTTTTGTCCAAAGAATTAAGATTGAAGTTTGTTTGGATATATATGATATTAAACTGAAAAATCCTTCCTGCAAATAAACCTTTCAGTTTTGCTCTATCTACGAATGCATGTAATTTAATTTCGTCTGCATGAAAAATTGTCAATGATAAATAATGAGCATATATTAATTACAATTGCTTCACTTACGAAAAAGATTCGCATCAATTTAATTAACTTATATCCTAACGATGTCAAAAATAAAATCTGTGTAATTACTTATTCTACGTGTTTTGTCTCCCATAGGTTAAAAGAGACACTAAAAGTGTCCTCTTTATCCTATCCATGTGCATGTGCGATTGTCCACAGAGTTCGTTACTTTTGTCCACCTAACGAAAATACAATTTATTATTTGACTTTGTATACACTGTGGAGCAGAAATATTGCGGCCACAGCATGTAAAAGTTATATTAGATTTCTCGGCGCGTGCATCCGTCCAGGATCCTGTATCCAGGACTACCAATATGACAGGAAAATTTCATATGCAAACGCGGCGCAGAAAAGGACAACGGCAGAGGTTAAGGGTCAACTCCCCACTTTCATTTATTTATTTTTTTTCTCATTGCGAATGTTTAATTGCGTCTCACTTTTAATTAAATTTTGTTTCGCGTGGGCTCCAATTTTTAAACACATTTCCACCGCTTTTCGCCAACAGATTTTTCGTTGCTGTTAATTATCTATTTCAATTGTCACACACCAACAATTAATTTGTTCATTAACAAAACTGAACATTTACTGAAAATTTCAATATTACAAATAATAATTTTCGTCATTACATAATAAAAACATGAACTTTTGGCAATACTTAAGGGTTGTTTCAAAGAAATAACAAAAACATCGTTATGATCTAACATTGTTTAAGTGTTACATTAATAATTATCAATCAAATAATGAAATATGGACAACATATTTATTGTAAATATTTAATTGTCATCCTTTTCACATATGTATGAACATATTTTATTTAATTAAAATAATTAAAAAAGTACATTTATGCAAAATAACTTATTGAAATGAAGAGGTTTCATAATTGTTTTTTTTAACTTTTTTTTATATCCGTTTGATTGGTATTTCGTATTAAAATTAGCAACTGCATTAGTTCCGTGCTGCATGAATTCAATGGTGAAGTTAAAACGCTTACTATAAAATGTAATCTCATTAAAACGGTGCAGAAAGTTGGAAATAACAACCGTGGCATCTGAATTTCGTGCGAACTGAAATGCAAACTCTCGCATTTATGTGTTGCTTTTGTTTCTGTTTTGTTGTTTTTTGGGTTGTACACAGGTTGAAAATATTTAATTGGATAAACGAATGTAAAACTGCTTACTATTGAGTTATATAATTTACGGCCTATACAGATTTCAGCCTGAAACAATGCTTTGTAACGAAAATAGTTTGATTTTAGGTTTCAATAAGTGAAAACTTGATCGTTTAGCAGATTCATGTATCAGTTGTTCATCATGTATACAATCTGTGATTTATGTAATTCATAAGGAATATCGTAAAACTGTGAAAACTTTGAGTAATTTAACCCGCAACTATTACGGTCAAATTCTTGTCACTTTTGTTTGGACAAAAAAAACACCTCTTTCTTTTCGATGTAGGAATTCGTTCATTTGACGGGTCACTTTGACCCGAAATACAGACTAGATTGCGAAATATCAGTTGAGTCACTATGACCTATCCATGGTAATTAAGGTTTAATTGTTACAAGTAATACTTTAGAGATTTCAGTTTTCAAAATTAGCAAATAACTACTTAAAGTTAGTTTGTAAATGATTCTCTTTAGCCATTTACATCACTTTACTTCTTCTAAATTATAAAATTTGATACACATTTTTATATCTCTTTTTTTTAATATAAATTCGAAAATAAAATGATAGATTTTACAAACCTTATTATTACAACAACATGATTTTTCATATACATTTCTTTTTATTCTTCTTTTTGTCTGTCTTTACAAAAGAGATTTGGGATCAGACAGTTACGTTGTTCCTTTGTTATTTATCTTCGCTAAACAAGATATATGCCTTATAGCATGCAACCGCAGGAAGTCGACACAGTTCCGAACAATATAAGGGATAAATTTCACTTAAATTTCGAAATTCCATCTCGCGGAAAGCAATATGTGACAAAAGCGTGGGGAGGAGCAGCTTCTTAACATTTTTCAGCAATCTTTTGACCCTTCTGAAATATGTCTTTCCAAAGCTATAACATGCATACAATAGTAGTTTATTAGAATCTAAGATGAAAACAAATTTGAAGTATAGTTGAGATCGTATACGATTGAAATTCAATATTTTAATTCATTACTTAGATTATATCATTTTGATGATACAAGATTAGAAGACAGCATCTACTTAAGATCAATTGGTATACCTTTTTATACATCTTCTTGCTGCAATGATTAATAAAATACAAATTTTAAAATTAACTTCATGAATACAGCATCTTCTTACTGCCAAGCGATGTATTTTCTTGTTATAAAGATATATTAAAGAAGGAATGCAGAACCTTCTTAAGATCATATATCAATTGATATTAAGAAGGTTGCCTACATCTTCTTTTGCAAGGATTAGTACAATTAACATCAGAAATACTGTATCTCTTTAATATCAAGTGATGTATTTGCAAGGAAAAGTTAAATATACGATTAGTAAAGAAGGGAATGAATACAGCGGAGCCTTAAGATCAATAAGAATATAAATTTGGTTGTTGTAAGTTTCTAGGTTGAATCAGTGTTGAAAGTTAGTTTGTCATTAAGTCTCGCTACCTTTGCAGGGGAAAAGTTACCACTTTATAGCGACTAAATAATTACTTAGGAGAGCTACTAAATTCCCATCGGGCGACGTCGGCAGTTCAACCATTAAGTAAACCGATACGCCGTAAATTTTCCGGAATGTTATTTAAATTTGATTAATGGATTAGCATTAGTTCGGTCGGAACAAAAGTCGACCTTAATGCAGTTTTTATTGGTCCTTCCAGTTAATGGCATCATCGGAATGCGAAACGCGTGTCGGTACTTCATGTTCTGTATCCATGAGCCGGAGCTGAACGAAAATATCGAATTATTATTTTCAGTGTATACAACGAAACAACAACCCCTGTGGCCCGAGGGGCGCCGCCTAAATATTGATGCTAGAACCCTCGAAACTTTCATATTTTCGACGTCGCTGTTTGCTCGGAAAATGTTTACTGTTACTTGTTTGTACTTTTGTAAATTATTCGTACCAAAGTTCTCATTTCTTTCCCCTATCTTTTTATATTGCAAATACATTGCTTACATGTAATTGATGCTCGACAAAGCAGGTTTTAAAAAACTGTTTTTTTTTAAGAAAATTATATAATTCGAAAACCGGGTTTTTCCTAAAAAAAATTGGATTTTTTAAAAGTTTTGATATATTTTTTAATTTTTGTATGTCGTATATTCAATAAAAGAAAATAAGCTGTAAAAATGTTTTGTCCATATCTTTTAATTCTGAAAATTCGAAAAACGGCTTAATTGTAATCAAAACGTATTGCAATTTGTGTTTTACTGATGCATTCGGTAATGCATTTGTCTCTGTTAAACTACAAAAAAAACAATATACGCAATCAACTGCAACGGCCATTTTCCACATAAATCATTGCATTCCCTTATCGATAATCCGGTATGCATCGAGCAAAATATCCAAGCACATTATCGCACTGAAATGGTTTTATGATAATGATGGAGAATTTGGGCTTCGCTAGGCATTTTCCATCCGCTTCCACTCGACGCTTATTTTTCCTTCTTCTCATTACGTCAATGTCCCACTAATTGGAGACAAGCTAAGAAGTGCCGACGTTTCCCGTCCGTCCGATGGAAAAGCACAATGAAATAGAAGGCAGGAGAAGAGGATAGAAAACAGATGAAGAAGAAAAAAAAATAATACGAGCGATGGAATGAGATTTAAGAAAATTGGAATGAAGATTCATTGAACTCATCCTTCCATAAATGTTTCAATGATTCGCAAAGAAATCGAGAAAAAATAAACCGAGTTAAATATTTTCATTTTCTGATGGGAAATCCGTCATGTGATCTCTGTATTCGCGGAAATTGCGCAATTTATTACAAACTTAGTTTGCGGACGAACGAACTAATTTATCATAACACAAAACTCGAAATAACTGGAAATTAAAAATGGGACTGCTTGTGGGCGAGAGGGTATGTACTTTTTTTTGGTAGAGAAAAAGGAAGGGCGCTTGAAGTAAACGCTTTTATGTAAATGATGGCGTTTACGTAGGTTCCAATTTTGCGCAGTTTGCCTTCAGTCGTTATATAATGCCGACAGTTCAAACGGATCTCTCGATATGAAAAACTACGAGATTCTGGATTTTAATTAGGCTTATTGTTACTCGGGGGAAAAAATGCATGTTTAGCATGTTTGCTCATATGCATATGATCCTTTGATGTGTACATCCTGTTTTAACATATGCAAAAAAATAGTATTCGTGCAGTAAACTAGTAGGTTTATATGGTGGAATTGTGTCCATGTAAGGACTTTTGTAAAACAAATATAAGTTCATATTCCAGATTTTATTTACATTAAAAAAAATCTGGATATACAATTTTGTGCAAGATTAAAAATTGCTTAAAGTTAGGGCCGATTTGCTGGAACTGAATTCTTGCTCTATATATTATTTTTTCACAAATATTTAAATCTTACATTAAAATATTGAATAGTAAAAATTGTTGTCTTTATGTTTTGTTCAAGAAATCAATAAATTTTGTGAGGTTTTATTGATATTTTTAAATAATATATAGGAATTAAATTTGATTCTGTAAAAAGATTCAATTGAGGTAGTAATGAAATAAAATTCCGACCATAATTGCGAGTTCTAAGAATTTGACTGACATTATAATGCAAATAGGTAACCCGAAACATTTACAATTCCTCGGTTTGAATTACAATAATTCCACGTTACTTGCCTCATTTATCGCGAGGTATTGGATTTCAATTACGTTCCCTTTTGATGACTTTTTCGTTTAGCATAATTTCTTAAATAAATGCACCGACCTACTCTTACTCACTCTTTGCTCTTGGAGATTACCTTTTTTCTCAGTATTCCCATTCCATCCCTTAGCACCCCCCAGTCATCCTGGATTTAATCGATTCCCATGCCACCCTCTACAATTTATTCGCGACGGCACCCTTTCTTCGCACCAGAAACGGACGTATTCCATATTTCTCCGACACCTGCGATATTACATTTACTGCGAAGCGTATCATTTTACATTGGAAATTGGGTCGCGGCTGCATTGTAAAGGTGCTGATTCAATAATGTCTCTTTCCGAACATGGGTTTTGAATTAATGCGATTGCACCCACTGGTCCAATTATAAAATGGTTTGAGATAACCATAACTCAACCACACCTCTGTTCCAGGTTTTGATCGCTACTATTCATCGCTACGTCCCAAGATGGATAAGGAGAAGGAGATGTGCAACTCGAGCAACGGCCGGAACATACCGCTACCATCAGGAAAGACTATCAATTGCCGGAACGTCTGGTTCAAGGAGTTCTGGAGTCAGCACAACAAATGCTCCTTCGAGGATGAGAACAATGGTAACGAGGACGACGTTAAACCTTGCACTGGTGTCGAAATGATGGAGGACTACGATCAGGAAGGACTAGTACCTTTCGTTGGTGAGTTACATATATTTTGAAATTTTACTGCTGCTATGTTATACATATGCATTTGTAAGAATCGTGGAAACCTTGTTAAAAATATCATACTTCAATTATACTCGATTTCCGCTCTGCAATACTTTGCATAATTGGAGAGAGAGCTGTGCAATCTGCAATATTTGATTTACCTCGGTTTTGCTCTAATTGGATCGGCGTCTTTTCTTCCCTTGAAAGTCCCGCCGTGTCGGGAACATCCTGTGCTAACTTGTTGCGCCCTTTCAAAGGCAATGATATGAAATATGTTCCTTTAAGCAAATACTTTTAATTGCATTACTCCGCTATGATTAACCAATTATAAATACATATTTCTATTAATTTCAATATACAGTTAATGTAACATATATTTACTCTCCAACTGATCTTTGAATCAAGCTCACCAATTATTTAGTTCAATTCTACTGGAATGCTTCTCATTATGTAATAAATATTACATTTTCAAAAACATTTATCTCATAATCTCATAGAACTTATTTGAATAAAGCAAATATATTTAATTTTCTCATTATATAATAGAAAGTAAATAACTATTGCTGACATATAAAAAATAACTTTATATTAAATTCTTTGTTTTTTTACTGGATACAAAATTTGAAATTTTTATGTAATTGTTTAATTTGATTCTTCTTAACATAACATTGAAATTTAATTTTATTCAGTAAAATTGAAGGAAAGTTAATAAATAAGAAAGAGTTGCCTAATTTGAACCTGTGCTAGATTGGACCAACATGGATTGGAGCGGCTGATATAATCGCCCAACACTTTTTACTAAGAAGCAGTAGTTTTTTTGCAGACGAAGCCATATTTTTTTGATTCAACTTTGATGTTAGTTCTGTAAGGGCGCTACTTGAGTTAAGTTATACTTGTTACTAATTTTAATATAAAATATTAATAGTAAAATAATATAAATTTTCTCAAAACTTTGCAATATATAAGTGATCAATGATATGCTGTGGCGTTTCTCAAGGGGTGTGTATAATTAAATGCAGATGTTTCAGGTTTCAAATAGTGACGTTGGTCTGGCCGTGATTAATTCGGTTTAATTTATGTGTTTGTTCGTATGCGGTTTCCAACGGGTTGGGGTGAAATTACACGTGACTGGCAATAGCTGCAATTGAAGAGCAAATGCAATCATTCTATATAAATACAAGTAATTTTAATTTAACAAATTAAAAAAAAACTAAATTTTATTTAAAAAGCATACAATATATTTTTTTAAATAAATAGCAGACAAATAAAAACTTTTTGTAATGTCATTATTATTTTTGTAAAAAAAAAACTGTTATTTAAATGGAATCAAGATTATTAAAGTAAATTTCAAACAATCAAAACTTTAATATCAATGAAATTCCTTATGCCGTAGAGCAGTAATAGAAGTTCTATTGTAATAATTTAAGTACAAAAGTATTGATTAATACCCCATTGTGACTAGTAATTAAATTAAGTTCTATTAAATTGGAAGAGTTTGCATTTGCATCTTTACGATAATTCTTTTATTCGTTCCAAACACTGAGATATTTTGCTTTAAGCACTAGAAAATTAACAAACAAAGTCCTTTTTATGCAAATTACTTTTCCTACAAAAGATCTGCACTCCTTTTGAGTTATGGTCTCAATTAAACACTTTCTTTATTAACAAACTTTGTTGTATAATTCTTACAATCTTGTAATTTTGTCATCACAAAGGGTTTGTTTGTGAGAATTACAAACGTTTTCATATTTTATGTAAAATGTAAATCTTCTAATTTAAATAAAATAGTTAAGTGCAAGATTTTTTTATAATTCACACTAGTCCAATAATTCTTTGAGTTTTACCATTATAGAATGATTTTTTTTTGGAACGTTAGGCAAGTTTTGTGATACAAATTAGATGTCACTTCCGGAAAGTAATTGGATAAAAATTACATTAGTATATTTTTGGAATTAATTCAATATCAGTACAGACAGAGTCGAATATTTTATATAATTCCTAAATTTGTATTGTATTTGATAAGTTTTAGATTCCGTCACTGCTGTAATATTTTTCATCTTTTAAGAAGTAGTTCAACATCAATATTGAAATTGGAGCATGAGGGTGAAATATTAAGGGTCCAGTGTATACATCTGTCGACCAGCATCCCAGGGCGCTCGAACTTAAACCCAACAATGATTGGTCGAGATACGGAATAGCTGTTAGTTTTTCGCCTCCGGAAAACCGGAAACACATCCCCCTAGCCACCCTCAAAGATAAGCGCATCAATTATGGAAGTGTGGCAATTTTAAAGTTGTTTTCGTTTTGGGATCTGGAGAATAGCGCAGGACAACTGCAAACGGGAAGAAGAAAAAAGAGGAGTCGCTGTGAAAATATTTGTGTTTAACTTTTATTACCTTCCGAAAAGGATAGCAGCGCGACTATCCTTTCTGATACGTGACATCCTAACCCTCGAGCTACATACGGAGTACATAAGTTGTGATAAAGCCGGGCTGTAACAAGATATTGAACGATGAGGGTTGATTTTATATATATGTATATGCGCGCGTTTTGTATGTGTGCTTTATATGTACACACATACATATGTGTGTGGAGCAAGTTGGACGTGATAAGGTTGATGGCATTGTTCTTAACCGCATTATCAGCTTTTTGCGCTCATAAACTCACGACCCTTACGAAATCAACACCATATTGTCCCCAGTCTATCGACCACTTAACATGTCCCTCCTGCCACCTATTTCTTGCACGGCTTTCCCTAATACCGAAACAGGAAGAACCTTTCCCTTTCGTCCTTCCATTTATCAACGTTTCAGCGCTAAAGGGATAACCACTAATCATGCCCGCAAACAAAGATTATTACATAATTCATTATTGCGTAATTTTGACGCTGCGGTGGCTTTAATAAGAAGTTACTTCTTTGAAGGAATTATTATAAAAATACATGGACGTAATTAGTTACGGCAACTCCCGTCGACAGCGTTTTATTATTCTTTTCATAATTAGCCTTTGTGCTTTGTTTCAGCATAAAAATTTATATTAAAACGTTATTCAATTAAAGCTAATATATAAAAAAAAATGAAGTACACAATAATTTTTAGTTTACTTATAACATGTTTCTGAATTTATTTAATTATTTTGTAATTAAAGAACAAAATAATTTATTTTAATTAGTGCAATTAATTCCTATTATTTTAGATAATATCAGAACTCTTCCTTACTAAAGCGGTGTCTGTGAGACGCCAGTGGGTAGAAACCAATCATAACTTTTTAAAAACTAGAAGGGTGGAGTAACCGCGACTTATGTACCTTCTTCATATTCACTGACGATTTGTAAATGCACATCACGCCATTAACAGCAAAATATTCTTATCAGAGTCTATCAGACACCACACGAGTAGTGGTTTTATAATGTTACATTCTGCAAAGACGTTCCGTAAATTTTGAAAAAAAATAAATTCAAAATGCAGGAATTAAATGAAACTATTAACAAAACAATAATGGCATTCTTCTACGCATTTCTTTTACGACGTTTTATGAATGAATCAGACTATACGACTTTTTTTGCTGCATTCCTTTACGCTCTTTAAATATAGTTTTTATTTACTTGCAGACATTATTTTGTAGGGAATATAAAAGTTAAAGACTGTGTATTTTATTAATATTTAAAGATGTTGATACTGTATTTATAATATTTTGTTAAGATTCTAATACCCTTGATGAAAGGAGTACTTATAACGAGTTACAGGAAATGCCTTGATGTGCTCTTATTGTTATGCAATAAACTTCCACTCACTCCCGACAAACAAACTGTGCATTGTTCCATTGACATGACACTCGGTTAAGTGTCATTCTGTAGTGGGATCAGACGTCTATCGGAGTGCAATAATCCAGCAATGCTGCTGTATACGTGAACATATATATATATTTTGTATGTTTGTTGGTTGTATTTTGAAGACAATAGCGGGTTCGCAGGATCATAAAAGGACCACCCGTCAGCTCTCCTTTGAGCCGCCTTTATTATTGCGCAATAAACAGCTCGTGCCCACGACGAAACAAGTGTTCTGCGTTCTTTACGTAAGCCGCTTTATGCGCGACCCCGCACATATCAAAAAGGTTGGAGGAATTCCCTTCATCTCATACGATGTTCCTTGTTCTCATTATTACGAAAATAGAAAACATCCGAGCGAAATCCACGTAACCCGTCTCCGAAAATGATTTATACTCTGATCTTGTTCAGTATTAATTTGAGTTGCAGCTTAAAATCACAAAGGAAAGCCTTTCATATTCCCTCGGTAACCAATAAACAAGCAAGTGGAAAATTATTTTCCAACTACGAATAACGCATGAGGATACCGAAAGAGAATTTCATTGAAAATACGATTGCTATGTATAAATGGCAGTGCAATTTGACTTTTACGTCTTATATTAATCAATTAAGCTACTTAGGAGCTTTTATACCAGGAGATTATGTATCGTCATTTGAGGTAAATCATTCGTAACAACGGTCATCTTTGTCATCTGACAATATTTCAGGGTGGTCCTAAGAAATTTGCCGTCCTAAGAATAATGCGCCCACCTTCACAATGAAGGGACTTTTAAAAATAATGCACTCTTTTTGCAGTCGCTTACTAAGAGCTGTAGAAATCATTGATGGATAGAAAAAAAACGTTTTTCGTTAATAACTCGAACACTAATGAACTTTTTTATGATTTTATTGTATAATCAGCAATGCAAGCGTTGCGCATCTTGTTATATAACAAAAGTTACTTAACGTTCTATACGTAACAGAGAAACATTTTTTCGTTTTTTTTTCAGTTTTTACAATTCTTCGTAATATAATTACATGATCGACCACTCATATGAATGTTGAATATCTCACCTTTCCAACGTGCCTAAATACATCTTCGTGTTGTCATCGGGTCGTCTGTTATGAGCTGTAAAAATTGAAAAAAAAACAGAAACGACGTTTTTTTAGTGTCTACAGTTTTTTGTGATTTCGCCTCGAGGCTTCTATTCTGTGATTAAGGTCGCTCTGTGGTCCCGCGAATTATGGGGCCCTCAAACAGTGTTTATTGTTACCCCAAAATCAGCTAATAATTACTGAAAATTATTTAAGCTAATAATAATAAATATTTGAATTATCATGTCAGTTGGCTCCTGCAGTGACCCTTGAGCTTTGAGGTAACGACAAGATGCAGTTTCATTTATTCTCTCAAATTTACTGCTGCTCTCCATTCCGCCACTTTGCCTAACAAGTTTCATTATTTCTTCCAGATTGAGTGCATACTTTGCACTGTCACATTCATTGTTGTCCTCGTCCTCTAAGATTCTTCTCGGTCAATTCCCTTCTCCATTCAGAGCTATGGGCAGTCGCAGGTTCCTTGTTTTTTTTTGTTAAGAATACTCCTGGGATATTTTTATATGAAGAATGGCCCTTTTTTCAGGATGTACTTTTTTTTTGTTTCGTCCTGAAACATCCTCTTTGTTCCGAATAAGTCTTCGGCGGTGATTGAAGATGTGCTGCAGCACGTTTCTGCACAGACACGATGCCAGGAATGCAAAGTATGCACATACTCAATATACTCTGAATGTTGATTTACATGATGCAAAGTGTACAGCTGAAAGGTTTTTTTGTATATACCAAAGACAATTTAATATACATCTTATATATTTTTTAAAATTAATTTAAATTTATAATTCATTCAAAGTGAGCAATGATAATTAATACAAGGATTATTTTTCAAGGATTTTGTAATGATTATTTTTATATTGATTAATAGAAGTAAGAAATAAATCATATTTTAGTTTACAAAACACTTGGAAGTTCATAAAACTATATGCGAATTAATGAAATTTAGTTTCATATACAGTAGATTCACGCATATAACGCGATTTTCTA
Organism: Nicrophorus vespilloides; assembly: GCF_001412225.1. Lineage (NCBI taxonomy): Eukaryota > Metazoa > Arthropoda > Insecta > Coleoptera > Silphidae > Nicrophorus > Nicrophorus vespilloides. Next base: position 93,385 of record NW_017095694.1, read on the forward strand.
CAACGCGAATTCCTATAACGCCATTAAAATATTTTTGAATAACGCGATTCTCCTACAACGCGCAATATATGTTATTTATATTATACGTGTTATACGAGGAAAATTCTTGTGTAATACGATTTCATACAACGCTTAACGTATTAACCGTTAAATATAAAAAAATATAGATTTACAACAAAATATATTAATTAATAAAATTTACTTTCATTTTACTGAAAAAAAATGTTAATAAATCAACATTTACTTGTCTTTATTATACATTTATTGAATATATCAAGAGAAAATATTTCATTCAAAATTATGGAAATTAAATATAAAAATAAAGCGAAGAGTAGAAATGCGATTTATTATCTGTTGAAAGAGAACTCAGGAATCAGACCTTTATTCACTTCAATCTCGTCTTGGGAGTTGAATGGAAAACACCCGAATCACAACTTGACGTGACATTTTGCAGCCCATTACCGAACACTTTTATACTTTCTTAAATATATTTATACGCACCACCTTTTCACGAATTCGCAATCCCTTTGTATTTCAATAAAATTGAATTCCACACGTCGACAAATTTAATTTGGTTAAGTAATTTCGAGTACGTATTTTATTTATTTCTTCTCATTTAAAACAATTAATTAGAAAAAAAAAAGTATGTTTTTTATACTATAAAAATTTGAATTAGAAAATGTAATTTAACTAAAAGAGACAATAAGAATGTAAGTTATAAAATAGTGAATTAATTGATATGTCAACTTATTTCCTGAAAGTTTTCATATAGGAGATTATAAATAAATGTTGTAGGGTATAAAGAAAATCAGCGAAGTATTAAATAAGCGGAAACGTTTCTGTCGTGATGCCATAACAATTCCAGTATATAATAATTGTATGATGTCTTGAGACTCAATCATTGGAAAAGCTTAACGGTTAGGGGGGAGGAGGTAGGAGGTAGGATCGTATACCGTGCACTTGAAATGGAATGGATGAGCAAACAAAGAATAGAAAAATGGATTGGAAACACGTACAGAATCTCGCGACCCTTGAACCTGAAGGACCTAGGCAAACATACGTAATGCGGTATAAAGGCTAAGGTAAATATGACATTGGCCGATCAGTATACGCTTCAATTAGACATGAAATCTCTGCATTGTTGAAGCCCACAATAAGGAACGCACATAAAGGAACGATCAAAGATTTTTACCGATTGCATTTATGGATTTTGAGGAAGTCGAGTGTGGGAGTCTTAGGAATGGGGAGCAGCCGCAAGGGGATGGAAGCTCCGATCGAGCATCAGAAGGATATGGTTGACAGGCCAGTAAAATCTTTGGTAGAAGTCAAAGAGCGAGAAACGATACACACTGAACGAATCATATTTTATTGGCGGATGGCGCGGGGGTGGGTTTCACAAATCGAAAGAAAAGCCAGAAATCTTCAATATATCTATATATAGAAGCGTTGCACTGTGCGAATCAAGGCTTTGACAGCTTCACTTTGCTACAATTTATTATGTCCCTGGTGGCAAAAGGAAGGAAGCGAAATTGTATATTGGGCGGCGAAAAAAAATGTATCCTCAGTTTCATTGTAAATGTACATGCGTCAGTTTTATCTATTTATTTATTTCTTTCATTCGAGGAATCGATTGAAATCGGGATGATTTTGTGTGCGGGGAGGGTGCATAAAGATAGACGATTTTCGGGGCCATTGATTTGTTTTGGTGTACATGTAATGGTAAATTAGGTTGGAGCGGGTTTTGTAGTCATTAGGTGGGCGGTTGTACCGGAAAAAAAAAATTAGAGATGATGAATGTTATAATAAAATTGTTATTTTAACATTCCTCCCCAAAATATTGCAAAAAAAAAATAATCGTAGCACGTTTACAGTATTACTTGACTTTAATTGTATTTGGTTCACTTATTTTGTTTCGTTTTAAACGGGGCTTAATTTCTAGAGAACAAGCGAATCGTTATGTCCTTAATTAGACTGTCGCATTTAACGTTTCGCTAATTATTACCGTTCCACGTCGACAATTACGAATATTTGTCTTCTTTTCACATTTATTCAATTCTAAAGACTTTATAATTAATAATATTAATTATAAGACTAATATTTATGTACATTCAAGTTAACTATTAGTTCATAACTCAAACAATTGAAATATTAGTTTTGTTATATCCGCGTAGCATAGACCACCTGAGAGAGTATCCAAAGTTTGTAATCCTCATATTATAATGTATGAAACTGTTTCGAATGCTTAAGAGGATTAAACAAAACATATTAATTTATCTGTAAATATTTATTTATGGCTTTAGGATTTTAATACTTAACAAATTTAAACGTAATCACCATTCCTAGTTTATTATGTTTGCTATAAAAAAAAGTATCAAATATATCATAGAATTTGATGACAGTAATTTGAGAATAATAATTTTAAAATGCGCGGAAAATATTAATTTCTAATTGTAATACTTACGTGTACGTTCCTATGAACATTTCAGTTTGTTACTACCAATGAAGAGACATATTTTTTTCAAAAAAATCCTCTATGGATGGAGATTTTTTATATTTAACTGTAATTGTTTTGTAATAAATGTATTAAGAAATAAGTAGAGACTTTTCAATATTTAGCGATGATAAATTCGCTGCAAAGATTTATGAGAGTAAATAAGGAGTGCACAATGTAAGTTATTGCGCTTTCGAGTAAAACGTGCAAACTTTCATTGGAACTTCTCAAAACTTCAATAGAAACAACTGAAAATAATGGCTTTCATACTTCCTTCCGCAAAACAACAACAAAATAAAATTACAAAAAAAAAAACGGATTCTTAAGTGTACGTTTCAATCCGGATACCGACTTTCCAAGAGCAAACATCAAAATTATTCACAGTACAAAACTTTTTGATTAAAAATTTAAACAAAACAAAATCAAATTATATTTTTTTTATTAACAACGCGGTTATAGGAAATTTCTCGTATAACATAAGAGCAATTTGAGTGAAACTTCGGTCGTCTAATTGTACGTAAACTGAAACTATTTCATTCATAAAAGTGAATACAATTTTTGTTAGGAAACTAAGTTTTTATAATTAAATGAAAACTATTAATTTTTATTAAACAATATAATTTTTTAGATGCTTATATTGAGTTGTCTATTATACGTAAATAGTTGATGCGTAAAATTTGCATATTCAATAAGGCGTTAATTAATTGAATGAAATTTAATTTCCTTTGCATCCATATATTACGTTTATGTGAAAAGAAGATATATTATATTGAATACAGGAGAAAAAAACAAAAGTTTTTTTTATGGTTGGAACGCAAGAACTGCTTTCGCAAAGCCGTTTCCAAATCGCTCGAGTTAATCCAATTACGGAACGCCGCCTAAATCTGTTTGAGTATTCCGCGGGATATTCAAAAAAAAAATTATATGAAAATAAACGAGAAGCGCTTAAGCGGAACACAAACATTTCATACCGCTGCTCGAACTATACACTTCAACTTTTTGTTTGTATCCTGTCATACCTAGGCACAGCGCGCATGCAGCCTTATGCAATCGATATTCTTCTTCATCTGGGATTATGCAAATCTCGATAATGGGAAGGATGTGAGGATTCATCTGTATAGATAGTAGATGCGAGTAACAGATTAGGAAACAAGATGATATTTGCATCTCTCTCTGGTGGTGGCCAAATGGCTGCAGCTTGTTTTGTAGACAGCAAAAGCATGTTTTGTTTGCCAATTTGCCACTTCTCACTTCTCAGTTTCTCATCTCAATATTTAGAGCAGTATGTTTACAGGACAATAAAGATACACAGCTTAAGCATCTAAAAGATTCAACAACTTTCATGGCTGACGGAATTTGATCTAAAGAGGGCCCAAACTAAAAAATGTTTAGGGCCCTCAAATACTGAAACTAACTGGTGCCCACATCCCGTCATCAATTTTTAAGTGTTGTTTGTTGACGCTAAATTTTCATTTCTAATTTTGTACGAAATAATAATTTTCTAGGAATAATGAAGTAAACATTTGTATTCGGAAAATTTTGATTTGTTGATACCAGGAATAAAATATTTCCAAATTTCACTATACATTTTAAACTAATTATTTTCTGGTAATAATGAAGTAATAAGGAAAATTTGTATTCGCAAAATTTCCATTTGTATGTTGATACCAGGAAAGAGTAATCCCCTATGTGTAACACAATGTTTATGCATACAATAATGAAACTAGTTTATTTAAATTCAAATCAGCTCCAGCAGCCGCTTCGAATTGTCTTTTTTTCTCATCATTCCAGAAGGTTAATAACGGGAAAACATCGGTCGTATAATCAAACTGGATTCGCGAAATGAACTCGGTAATTCAACACCCACTCCCCCTTTTCCAACCTCATCCGTCAATAATCATTTTTTTTATGCAAATATAGCGAATGCTACTTTATGGAAACGCATTTGTTTCCCAATTTTAAATAAAACTTTCTTCATTTCAAATATTTTTCATGAAAAATCCTCAGAGGATTAATATTTATACATTTCCATGTGTTATTGAGAATAAAATCAATATATACTTTCAGTGGACAAAGATCTCTTTTTGTTTCAATCGTTTTACTGTAATTCAGAATAAGTATTCAAAACTCTTAAATAACTGAATGTTACTTTATGCATCATTCACAAAATTCCTATTTTTATATATTTTCCTGTGTTATTTAGAATAAAATCAATATACAGTTTTAGTGGACAAAAATCTGACTTTTTTTAATCGTTTTACTATAATTTTTAGTAAGCATTAGAAACGCTTATAAATTACGTAAATAAAGTGTTTGACATAAATATTAAATGAGGATGAGTCGAAACATATTCTTTTCATTAAATATGTAAGAGTCTACCAGAATTGAATCATTCTCTGGAGAGGAATATTTTGTATACTTCCTAGGTTTTTTTTTCCGAGGAAAAGAAAATCGAGGACGAAGGAATAAAGAGCGAGGTGGAAGGAAAACAACATAAGTGATAATATCCACGAAGTGGGTAAACGCCACTTTTCCCAGCACCATTTTTAATGGTTTCCCTCGACTGAAGAAAACAGAAAGGAAGAAAAATCGTACCTGTCTCATAGAAAATTCATTCGCAGATTTAACTCCTCGTTTCATGCGTTTTCCCATCATTTATTATAACAAACAAGAATCAAAATTACAGATTTATTTTGTAACACATTATATATTTATTAATATTATTATTTATTTATTTTATTAACAACAACAATAACAAAAAATACAATTTTGAGTCTGAGTTAAGAAACCTTAAGTTATAATCAAATTAATTCTTAATTAAAAAAAAAATATGAATCTTTTTTTTGTAATCTTCAAAACGTGAAAACGATTTTAATACTTGTTTTATTTAATGCATTTGCTGGAGATGAAATTTAAACAATTACGAAGCTTATATATAGATGCATATACATAGTTAAGAGATAACAACTTGGAAGGAAATACAATTTACAAACTACTAACCAATTTGTAAGCTTCATAGATTTCTCCGAGATACACAATGAGACTACTTCTCAGTGCCGAACTCAAGTTAGCTGGAATCCCAGGAGAGAAGGACTTTATTTTACTTCCGCTATATAGTAGCTTCCGCTCGATTTCTTGGTTGTATATTTAAAGCAATGCACAAAACGTCAGAACTACACGAGCGTACATTGTAAAGAAACGGCCTTTCTTAAAGACAATTTTGTCCTTGGAATATCATAAAATTGTAGTCATCAAATTCATTATAAAATCCATACAAGAGGAGCTACTTCATACAATGCATTAATTCATTTTTTTTAAGAAGGTTGCCAAATTTGGATCACCTAATATATAAAATGTAGGAATAAAAGTAATATTTCTATTATTCCTACGAAATAAATATACAAATACTATTGATTTTCTACAGCAAGTATATATAATACATGTAAAGGACAATTCTCAATATCTCGAATAGAGTTGCATTTTATAAAATTTAACAATAGTGGACATTCTATTCACGCTTTCCTACAAGTCCGGCATAGAAATTGTGCATGTAGGATCTGCAGATTCCGATAATTGAAACGACGTTCGGTATTAGTACAGCATGCAGCACCGTTGAATCGGAGAGGGTCGACTGTATTCATCTGGAAAGTATGCATTTCAAACACATCTCTAAAGTAATATTTCATATAGCCATACTTCGGATTCTCGCATTGCCTCCACCTTTGCGCGTTTCGTGCATTCCGAATAGAAAGTAGCATTTAAACGCGTTTCCGCATGAATAAGGATATTGATATTATCCTTTATACGGGATTCCTTACTGATGTGACATACCGTTCGAGCGCACACATCCCTGACACGCAATCAATCTAAACGTTACGTAACTTCTGACGGATCAATTTCTTTACAATAACTGGAAACAAACACATGAGATAATTTTAAAATATTTATATTTTGGGCAGACAGACCATCCTTCATTTTACACGGTACTTTTTTTTACACGTTTTCGCATTTACACGGTTTAGAAAAAATATAAAAATAACACGGTTTTACATTAATAAAGTTACAATTATGGATTATATTAAATATTTATTTTTCAAAGTTGCCAAAATTGGACCGGATCAGTCGAATTAAATCTAATAATCAATATACGTTATATGAAAACATTATGTCTAAATAAAAAATATATTAACATTATAATAAATGACGGATGCGCCGAGTTACTGATTGAATATATTTACGTATATTCTAGCAATACAAATAATTTTGTATACATTTTAATATTCCAACTAATATAATATAAGTAATTACAAAAATTAAATTTTATTAATTTTATGACATTTTTTATTAGCAATTTTATATAAGACTTGTATAGAAACATCAGCATTTTTCATAAGTTCGCATAGAATAAAAAAAATATAAAGTAAAATTTATCAAACAAATAGATATACAAAAGGCTATAGATTTTCCTGCCTTTAAAATGTTTATTATTTAATTTGTTATGTACATATAATATCACATATGTACTTTATCCATTGTTTATATAATGTTAATATGAATAAGCAAAATGTAAGAAAACGACAATTTTAAGCAAATGCAAGGAAATTACATAATCAGAAAAGTATACATTTATCTAAAAGATGACATCTTTCCATTTAGTGGGGAAAAAAAATATGTGACTTGAATGAGTACAGTGGTGAAAGTGGCCAATTAAATTTTCGAACGAAAGCCATTGAATTTACGTAACTCAGTAACAATTTTGTCGGCCTAACAATAGCGTCATTCCCAATTAGAATAGGGAACCTAACGAGAGGTCGAGAACGAGCAGCGATCGTCTGAAGGGCTTTCAAATTATTTCTCATTTGAAAAGCGTTCGCAGCTAATGATCATGTGTATATCACACCAGCCGTCGGCCGTATATTACACACGTAATAAAGGAATGCCGTGCAGGCCCTTCCTCAGTAAGGACTTAAGGGATGAAGAAGACCGCCGGTGCAACGGTAAGCGCTTTTAGGTTATAGCGGATACATTATCCGACCCTTGCTTACAAAACTTTATTTATACACGAAGGACTAAACAAAAGTACCGCAGCACGCGAGACGAAAAAGGGTGAAAACCCTTATAGATAGAACAAGGAGTCGCAAAACGCATCCCTTTTACTTATTCCTATTAATACGTCAGTACCACAAAAAAAGGATCTTATATAAATAGATTTAAATCTGCAATTATGTAACGCAATTCAAGCAGACAATTGCGAATTGAACTGTCACATAAACATCCATCTGCGAACGACGTATATTTCAATGTACAAATCGCATTCGATTTGCATCACGCGTTCGATGGGAAAATAAATTTGATTAAAAACAGTGGAATTAATTCGACGCAATTTGAAATAACAACGTGTTCCATCTAAAAACAAACAAGCGCAAACAATTGATTTATTCGAATTATACAAAATAAATATTTGCGGCGCGGCTATTATTAATATTATATAAATGCACGCGTTTTAGTCATAACTAAATATTTTTTAAGCCCTAAAATAATACGATTTTATTCACATTAATACCATTGTTATCTGTTTATTTTACAATAATACAATCAAAAACATGCAGAATAATTGTCGTACAATATATGAATTTTAATATGAAAATAATAAATGTAAATTTAAACTCACGTTAATTAATATCAAATGGAAATAAATTCATTAAATATAGTCGATTCCTTTTAATTGGGACACTGGTTAATTGGAACAGACGCATATTAGGGACAAATCCTAAAGAATGTAATCCAAACCAATGAAATAATTAAGTATTAAAACCAGATGTTTCAAGATTGGTTTAATTAAGTAAATTTGTTTATTATAGAAATTAGGAAGTAATATTATTATTTCCTCTGTATCGGTGTTGCCTTTTAGCAGATTATCGACCCTACCAATTAGCGCGATGCACAATCCAAGGGATTATGCCCTGCGGTGACTTGTTTCTCATGGATTACTTATTCTGATACAGACGCTCTAATCTACTATTCCCAAAGGAAGATATACTTAACTAAGAATTTTGTAATAAAGTTACGTATTCTATTTCACAATTGCTAAAATTTGTCTAGTTCTATCAAATTTGTCCGAGTTCTTCACTACTTCAAAAAAAACATGTATTTTTTTTTATAATATTTTTGTTTTGTAATTATTTATATAATTTCATAATTGTTGCAATTAACATTGCAATAAAAAATAATATTTTTTTAAAATGAAAGCTGAAAGAAAAAAATGATAGGCGTGATTACATAAACTCGTTTAAATCTCTGCTAATCTGTAGAGATTCCGCGGAAAGTGATTCAATTACGTTATAAAGCCACGGGATTTGATCGACGTGAGGCATTTAGAAAGATCAACCTCAGCTAGGAAGCCACGATTGACATTGTTTCTCTTATGATTTCCAGTTGACGCCGTCTACGCAGCAGCCCATGCTATCCACGACATCGTTGCAGACAGGTGCGACGAACCCTTCCACCTGTGCGAAGAGTTACGGCCAACACCTGCTGGATCACAGGTCCTCAAGTACATCAGGAACGTCACGTTTACAGGTACGTGAAGTACCATCACAAAATCGATCCTAATTGAGATCATTTCCATCTCATTTCTTCTACCCTAATCCACACGAAATATCGCTACCCTAATATATATATATATATATATATATATATATATAAGTTACACAACACAAACACTTCCCAGTCATTAATCATCGCAGCCGTTACGTAACCGAAGGACGATGATGATTGCTTTCTCCGCGTGCCGCAACAAAAGTAAATTGCTTTCGCGCCGGCTCGAGTTCATTTAATGTTCGGAAATAACAGAAATGAATGGTCGTAGAGGACGGACAAAAGGGAATAAGGAAAAAGTGCTTAACTAAACTAAAAAGTAAATGAAGAATTTATGGAAGGAACGCGGCGAATCTGCGAAGATTAATAGTGGATAAGTCGCTACAAAGCAAATTATCTCGGAAGTCTCAGAGCAACCTGTGTATATGATGTTCCTATTCTCATGCTCCGATTGTTCTTTTTTACGTGGCGGATAGACGACGAACGCTCATTGTAATTAACAGACGGAAAACTTTGCAGTAACTTTTCGAGCAATAAATTCGACTTCGCTTAGACGATAATTAACTTTTTATTAAATTATAATTGCCATAGAAACATGTTCACCGGAGTTTTGTTAACTTTCGTCTTTGCCGATATTCTCTTTGTGATTCATTGATAAAGGATGTTATAATTCATTCAACGTTAGATTTACAAAGTTTTGACTCCAATCCTTTATCAAATAGAAAAAGAATAATATTTAGTAACAATTAAATATAAAAACTAATAAATAAAATTATGTAAATTTGGTAAATTTTCTGTTTAAATGTCATATAAATCAAGTTGAGATGAAAAATAACTAAAGGAGGTGCAAAAATCAAATTACAGATCCGAACAGCATACATCGATTGTAAGTGGATTAGAAGAGAACAATGTTATAAATGAGCCAAATCAATGCGTTTCAAAATCTACCATACCTGAATGCATGTATAGATTCACAGTTCATTTATGATGCTGCATTGGATTTCACCAATATAGGTCGGTTTGATTTCTTAATTAACAAAATTATTGTGAACAGAACCCGGCGCATCCACCAGATCCGCATTTACATTTTAGCTGGATGCAGCACGCTCGGATTTTCAAAAGCCATCAAATATTGCACATATTTAACTATGCAATTGAATTTCCCGCTTCCCAAGATTAACTGCAACTATAAACTGAATTTTACGGGGCCAATTTCGTTGTGCATACCCCTATTTTTTTTTTTGCACACCCTCACCCTCATCGCGTCATTAAAAACACTTTTCATTACTTATGCAAAATACACACCGCAGTGCGTTCATTAATCCGACGATTATATTTCCATTACGCAATGTGGATTTTTTTTTGGAAACATAAAACTAATTAAAATTTCAGGATTTTACCTTTATTCATTCATTTCAAATTATTTTACTATAATTTGATTTATTTTAGTACAAAATAACTTTAGAAGATTGCAGGGTATAAAGAGTTAAGATTTGATAGTTTCCTTAAATACAATTATGTAAATGATAGGGCGGATATATTCGCCGTTCCTTTATTATATTAATAATAATAGAACTATCATGTACTTGGTAACTCATATAGGATAAGGATAGTATAAGTGTATATATAAATACTTGGATAACAATCCATCATCCATTCATCATTCCTCGGTGTAAATTTGCAAATTAACAAAAATTAAACGTCAAACCCTGTCGTATTCATTTGAATATAACATAATTGATTATGTCTACCCTCTGCGAACCTGGAGTCGCGATGAATTCGCCGTTAATTAATTAAGCTTAATTAAGTTATTACGGTATCCATCTTAATCCTTGAATGTATATTATTGCGTAATTATATGAGCAGCGGGAGTTGGAGGGAGTGTGGGTCAAATGATCTGGTATTATTAAAACCGTCGGGTTTATATATTCAGTCTCTCGGGAGCGATGACTCGGGCAATTTCCGACCTGACCTACGGTCAAATTTATGGCTTTTAAAACGGCCGTTGACCGTGTAATGACAGGAAGATGACTACCGTAAAGTGAATAGAAAGCATCCATTTATCCATATCGTCTTTATCCGAAAGACTTCCATTCTTCTTAATTTTTATTATACGATTTCAAACGCGCAAAAGGATTAAAGAGTTATCTTTCCTTTATAAAATTTCTGTTAAATATAAATATGTAGTGTTCATTTTTCTTAGTTTTTATTATACGATTTGCAAGGGAAATATTATATAAAATCTTATGCAAATCAGCAAATAAAATCAGCAAATTTATCAAGAGGAATTGTTTTTAAAAAAAACTTATTTTACGTACTGAAGTATTGGAGGATTCATCGATTTCCTGAAGAAACTGCGACTACTTCTGGGATAACTTATCCTGTCTTATTTATTGGCATTGATGGAGGCGGCCTATTTAAGATCGGGCGGTCCTGGATTATGGCAAAATCTGTTTGCAATTTCGCCGTCGATACGAATGCAACAATTTGTCAGGATCTCCGTCTTAGAGCAGTGATATTTCACAAACGAAATTTTTCGCTTACGGCAATCTTTTCAATTAAGGACACAACTTTGCGAAAATCTATCTTATTAAAGTAGACCATATATACATTACATGATACGAAAATTCAAGGATTTAAGTTTCCTCATGTTTTATTTATTTTATTATATTTGAAATATTTTTATTGAAAATTTTGTGAACTCATTTATCTAAAAACTTTAACACTTTGTGGACATAGATTTTTCAAGTTCGCATTTTTAACTGTCTTTTGTGAAACTGCTGTGTATTAATATGTTTTTGGCGCTAGTGTAAAAAATTGGGAGGATATATCCGCCTCTTATGTGGAATTCCTACAGTGGCGTAAATTAGATTATTATTTATAAATACCATTTTTTAATGCTTTGGAAGCTTTCTTTAAGTTATATTTAGGTTACTAATATACAAATAATAATTAAATCATATACATATTTGTTGTTAGACTAAAATAAATTAAATGTTTTTTAATACTATTAATATGTTTTGCAGGAAAACAAAAAACTGAGGTGAAGTTCAACTCTGATGGAGATGCCTATGGAAGCTACAACATCTACCAGTATCAAAAGCACGAGGACGGAAAATACGATTACAAACAGATTGGCTCTTGGAAGGAGGTGTAAGTACAGTGCATATTGTTTCCTACTTTCGCGTAATCATTGAATATAAAATCCATCATGAATAAGAATGAAATGCGTGACGGCGCGTTCATTGGATGAGGCTTTACATAAATTACCTTTAGAAAATAAAAACCGACGAGAAATGAGCTGCGTCTTCTTCCAAGATGAGAAAGAAAGTAGAAAAAAAACGAAGCTAAATATATTCGGAGGGCGGGAAAATCAATTTCGAAGGGACGCGATCGGCATAGCAAGTAATTGGGACTGGTTGACGACCTAATAAAATTTGGTGGCAAAATATTTGTGGGACATATGTAGCAGCCCTGTTAAACGACAGTTAATCAATTCCTATTGCTGGGGTTGCCATCCCGAATGTTATTCGCATGAATATGAATGCATCCTCTGATGCGCATTAATGATCAACATATGGTTTTTTTTTTGAGGGATTCCGCAATATCATTAGATCAGATATTCAAGTCCTGTAGCCATGGAAATGGCATGAATCCTCAAACCGCAAAATATACAATGGATGCGAAATACAAACCCTTCTTCCATCCAAGAATGCAAACTATACATATGTATACGCAAATTATTAATTATATGCATTACGTCATGGCGTCAGTGGCTAGGAGAGAGACATATCTATCCATGCGTTTGATGTTTCGCCGATTCCCGGATTTAATTAGAATGTGTTTACAACTATTAACAGTATGTTCGCCACGGTTTATAATAGCAAATTGAGCATAATATGTTATTAAATTGCATATTAAGATCGTATATTATTTGCAGGCTGTAAAAGCGACATATTGTGACAAACAACAGCGACCTTTATTAATTATAAGTATAAATTATATATGATTTACTACTAGGGTACGTCTTATATTTAAGATAATTAAATTTATATTTTTAATTGATATTAATTACAATATTTATATATATATATATGTCTTCAAAGTTTTTTTTTCAGATGTAGTCATAGTTAGATGACAACATTTAAAACTTAATTTCAAATACTTTAGTTTTCTTATAGATATGAAGTAACATATATAAATTAAATGAATTGGTGTTTACAAGTTTATTTTACATAAGTATAAGTTGTAACAAAAACGTATTAATCTTATTTGTCAAGTGAAGTCTAAGTAAATTTAAGGATAATCATATTTGTGAAGAAAAGCTGTGTTTAACACGATGGAAAATTATGGTTCGCAACGTCAAGACGAGGGTCTGCTTGCATAATAGAAAAACCCGAGCAAATTGCGTATCGACGCAGATTCTATATATGTTTGCCAGAAAACGAGCTATAAGTAATGCTCGAAAGTCGCATAAAGCATAATACGGAATCAAATATTGAAAATGGATATAAATCGGAATTGGATGTTTACGGAAGGCAGTACTCCGTAATTCCTGAATGCAGTGTATTTCTATAGAATGGAATATATTCCATATCCGACTATAGGGGAGGTTTTTGGTGAAATCTCTCGGACACGCGAAGCAAACTGCATTGTGTACTGAAATCAATTTTCCTATATTATTATTGCATCCTCTCCATATATAATATTTCATACAATTTTTCTATACCAGATTTTAATTCAATTGAATTTTATAATAATTTTTAACTGAAAAACTTTGGTCGTTAGACGTTTGGTCAAAAAGACTATTACATTTTGCAGAAGTGGCAAAATATAAAGACTAAAAGTCTATCTGCCTTTGATAACAGATTTTCAACATAAATTTACAAACAAATTCATCATTATATGAACTTTTATGATATGACATTTTGTTATTAATAATTTTTTTTGTTTTTTTCTTTAATTAACGTTTCAGCGAAAACATCATTATTTTAGTTATTCTAATGGCAAAAAATATATTTTAAATAATGACGCACAAAATCAAATTGTGACGCACAAAATGAAAATAAATTGAATAACATTTTACATCGTTAGTGAAATTAATTCAGATTTCTACCATCAAAGGGCCAACGCTTTGTGACGTTTTCAATGCATTATTAAAAAAAACGGAAATATTAGGAATTATTTATTCGATAAAGCCCTTTGTGTTTCTACGAAACACATACATTTCCACACAGAGCATTACAGCTTATGTAGAATATTTATTGGAAACGTATTTTTGTTACCTATTACAATTTTTCAATTAAATCATAAAGAGTTTATTCGAAACTTTTGATGTAACGAAACAAATGAATATTTTTGGAAATGTTGTAAAGGGCTATTGACCACAGCTTGGAAATATGTAAATCTTATTGTTTTTTTTTAATTATCACTATTTAAATAAATTTGGTTATTTTTTCAACTAAAAATCATTATTTATAAAATATTCAAATTATATTTTGTCCTTTATTTGCTACATTAAAAGTTCTGAAAAATTGTTTGAAATTCACGTTAAATTCTTTTATGCAACTTTTAATTTCTATAGGGTTTATTGCGTCTTTAAGGTCATTAGGAAATTTCAGTGAAATTGTTTACTTTTTTCATAGGAAACCGAAATTCTTAAACCGAAGAGTTTTTTTAGTGCATTTGTACGGAAATCATCAATTATTTTAATGTCTAGTTAAAACTAAATTAATTAATTATTTTGTATGTTATTAAATCTATGATAGGAGTTAAATGTTGTCACTTAAAAAAATATATAAAAATTGGTATTTTTGTGCTGAAAGTGATTTTTACTTTGAATTATGAAACAAAAAAGGAAGAAGAAGTAGCACGTTTCATCTGTGATCCACTTAAGAATGACACCTTAAAACGTTCTCGCTTAATGTCATCTTGTGGAAATGGAATTTTAATTTTTCTTCGAGCCCATCGTTCCGGCATTAATAATTTCATATTAAATCGATACGAGCCAACGTGAATGATAATAAACGAGTGGGGGGAATTGCTGCGACTGGCGTTAGGGGTGGCACATGTTGAGTGGGGGAAATTGAGGGGAAAGGGGTTGCTCATCTGGGGGGTCCTGTTGCCTGGTCAGCGCGTCGAAAATTGCTCGCGTTAGCTAACACCGGCATATGTAATTGGATGTGATGACTCCCCCTCATCATCACCTCTATTCCATCCCTTCCCCCCAAACTACCATTTTTTTTACTCCTAAACAGTGCAAGTTTACCTCTGCGTTTTCTCCCTAAAAATGGTAATAATGGAAATTGCGTATTTGAAAGGCAGACTGAGTTAAATGAAACACATTAGTAATGCACGAATAAATATTTTTGATCTCGAATAAAAGTACAAAGATACTCTAATAATAAGCGGTTAAAAATAATGTCAAAGGTTGACAAAAATCATCCTATTCAATTAAAATGAATGAATATATTCAAAAGATCAGAAATGTTATGATTTTTTTTTATTAAAAAATAAATACTAATAGACATAGACAATTACATATTTTTTATATAATCTTTAACAATTAAGAAATAAAACTTTTTATATTTTCTCAAAAGAGAATTTAGTAAATGTATACTTTTACCCCCTACTGGTAAATTTCAAATCTTTGTCGTGGGCCCTAGTATTACTCTGTGAGGGACCTATTTGAGCTATATTTACACGATTAAATATTAAAAATACAAAAAAAAATCTCTTGATCCTATAACATTTCTTGAAATAAGTCCATGTTATATATCATTAATTAAATACTTTAAATCGAAGCAATACTAGCAATTTTTGAATTATACAAATCCAAATATTTGCACATTTTATTTTATTTTTTTTTACATGCGTTGGAGGAAAAATATTAAATTTTTAATGAAAAATACACACATTTTGCAAAGCCTTTATTATGAATAAACAATTTGTTTACAACATTTTCACACAATATTTGTCAAAAGCATTGATAAAATCTTTGCATCCTTTAAATCATTAATATGCACATTATAAATCACATCATGTATAGAGTTTCAACAAAAAAAATACATGCAATTTTAAAATTATCAAATATTCAGCGATTTACACGTTGGGGCATGAACAATATATAAAATGATTGGTGGAAAATACAAATATTTCGCAGTGTTTTTATTATAAATAAACAATTTATTTACAAACGTAAAATTCGTTTGAGAATTGAAAATATACATATTTTTTGTTTTATACTATTTTGCTTCTACCTACTTTTGAGACTTTAGCTTTTGCTAATGTTATAAATATATTAAAGGTATTATAATCTTAGCAAATATTTTATTGTATTAAAATTTTTACAAAAAAAAAACCTGAAAACCTTCATATTTTATTAAGTACAATTGGTATCGACTAGGAAGTTATTCACCGGAAATTAACATTTAGCTGTGTTCCATTTTCCTATTATGCAACGCGTCGGACCTGAGAATAGACAGCGTGAGGCGCGATGTGAGTGAGCTATGCTATANNNTTGCAAACGTGGAAAAAAAAATATTGTTGAGTCGATGATGGCATGATTGGAATTTTCGCATCCCCACGGCGTCAATTTCGATCTTTCCATATTACCCAATTTCAAAGTTAATTTGCAAACGCCGATTGTTACGAAGCACTGTTTAATCTCAACTCCCAACGGTCCTCATCATCAACGCAATATACATGTCATCACATCCAAATCACAAATACAATATGACAAATCTAACCGCTAAAAACATTCACTACAACAGAATTTAACCCTTTCCGGGCGAATGTATCCAATGTTATTACAAGTCATCGAATCTTAGTTCTAAACTAGTCTTTTTCAGTTGTAGTCATGATAGATTAGACAATAGTTCTGCAAAATTTTAATTACTTTTTTTAATGAAGTGTAAGTTTTATATAACACTATAAGAATATAGTTTAATTCAAGTATTTATAATAAATTTGTTGATATTTTACAACAAAATTATAAATATATTTATTTATTTTTAATATTTGAGTTAGGAATATTTTCGATGCGTAGTTTCTGCATTATATATGTACGTTATTAAATTCACAGTAAAGCTTTCAGAACAAAAGAAAAAGCATATCATGGCTGCTGTAATCCTGCGTTGCACAGGATTATTTCATTTTTATTGTGAAATTACATCTGCATTGCATCTATTTTTTTTGTTAATGGATTATCGAGTATTCCCAGAAAAAAAAACAGAACTGCTTTTAACTTTGACGGAAATGCTGGAACAAATTTTACCTAACAATGATTGAATGATACATTAATTAAAAAATTGTTCCGTATATATTTTTTGTCTCGTTTACGTGATTGTGCATAAAAGCTATGCGGTATAGAACTAATGGGGAGAAAAAACATGGATCGCTTTTAATGCACACGCATGATACGTTTGATTAAATTAATGGAATTGTCAAATCAATTTTCATTTGTCCCTCACTGATATTTCATTTAATTAATATAAAGGCGAACATATTGATTTTCATCCCCAAACTAATGAAGTAATCTCTAATGGGTAACTTTTTTATGTTTATGATGGTGTTGTAAATATATGTATGTGATATAATAAATTTACTAAGATTTATAGAAATATATCTTTAAAAATAACTTATACAGCTTCGGAAATCAAATTCAAGTTCAAATCGGTTTTGCAAATCATATTCTGTCAAACTCGGTCTAACTCCGTTCAAATTCTGAAAAACATTGGTCAAATTCGGTCTAACTCCGTTAAAATTCGGTCAAAGTGACCGAAATTCCATTTCGGAAATCAAATTCGGTCTAACTTCGGTCTAACTTCGTTCAAATTCGGTTACATTGATAAAATTCGGTAATCAAACTATTTAAATGTAATTGAATAGAAGTATTTTATTTGCGAATAATTAGTATTGAAAGTAGTTTACGAAATATAAAAATTTGAATATTCTTTACAAACTGTAATTAACTAAGCAAACCATGTCTACTCACCTTAATAATAATTTAAAAAAATATGAGTAAACTAAAAAAAAGTTATATTACGTATAAGCTTATTACTGCTTTTATGACTGCGCAGTTTTATTATCTCTTTATGAATTTCTGCCGTATTCTTCATTTCCTCTGGATATTTTCATGGTAACCGGATGAATAAAGTGCCGATTTAAAGAAGCGAATCGTAATTTATTTTAATCCTCGGTTCTATTTTAAGCAGTTGTTGATTCCACGTAAATCGACGTCCCTTTGAAGGTAGAACATCACTTTTTTTATAAAGCTACATTTTTTGGAAGAGCAAAAAAAGCTTTACCTTTCAATCATTAATCAAATTATTTTTTTTTTTGCACATTTGAGGAATGCAAAGTCCTGCGGATAATTATAAAATTAGATGAAATTGTTGACTGATAATTGTGTCGAGATTTAATGTTAGTAAAATCTGTTTGCGCAAATCGTCCTGTTCATAATCGTTTTCGAGTGGAAACGTTGTATTTTATATATATGTTTGTGTTTATGTTGCAGTCTCGATTTGAAGTTGGAGCACCTGGAATGGCGAGACAGGAAGGACATCCCAACTTCGATTTGCAGCCACACGTGCCCATCAGGACACATCCGCAATTATCAAGTAATTATCCTTTACTTACTATCCTGCAAGCGATGTACTTGCACACTTCATTTATCATACCTCGCAGGATAAATCATAAGGAACTTACATCTGCGAAGGATTAATGATCATACATTCTTCAGCACTTAGAAAACTTGTTTTTCATCTTCATACAAGCATCATTGATGGTTCAATAATTACATTTCACTAAAATATTAATTAAATTATTGCAACAAGAGAAAGATCACAATTAAAATTAATTAGTAATTTCTTTGTAAAAGATAGATACTGTTGATACTGTCAAGATTATCTTTGTCAGAATTTCGAATGTCGGGATTTCGATCGGCTCCGCTTGAGGGTTGATGTTTATGAGAAACTTTTGCTGTAATTATGAATAATGTGAAATAGGTTGTATTAGTTTTAATGGCACACATTAATACATCTTATTTAGATGTATACCAGAAGTTGTTCTCGAGGATCAACAGGGTTTTTAGAAACGTTTAGGGAGTTACATGATTAATAGCAATATCATTAAGGAAGGGTTGTTCCGCAGATTTCGCTCACCCGTTTTTGCCGCTAAAGAAGTATATGGCTCCTGACGTAATCATATATTTAACGCACGAAACAAATACGCCAATATTTATTACCGAATCCTGGAGCAGATTTTCCAGATAATAATAATAAAGTGAATATTTCATGTAAAAAAAATATTTACGTCAGCAGAAGATTATTAACATGTATAAATGTAGATATTGTTTTGACGTACGAAGTAATTAGAAAACGTTGCATAAATAAGAAAGGATTTATGTTTTAAACAATCCTGTCACGTTCATGTACAGAATACACAAACGCTGCTATTGTTTTTTTTTATACGATATGCGTCATTGGAAAAATAGAGTTAATAAGGTGCAAGTGTATCGGACAGGTATTTGAAATGTACGTAAATTTCAGGATCAATGCTGCTGGATTTGCGTAGCCTGTCGAGAAGACGCGTTCGTATTTAACGACACATGTAGAACCTGCCCCCCAGGTTACGCTCCGAACTTAAATAAAACCGGGTGCATCAAGCTAGAAGCTTTGGTGATCGATTGGATGAACGCCTGGGCTCTGGCTCCTCTGATATTCAGTGGTATTGGAATATCTCTCACACTCTTTACGACATGCGTTTTCATACGGTACAACCGGACACCTGTGATCATGGCTTCAGGCAGAGAATTATGCTACGTGCTCTTATTCGGCATATGCAGTTGCTACTCCATGTCCTTCGTGATCCTAGCAGAACCTACTGTGGAAACTTGCGCTATTATGCGTATAGGATTAGGCCTATGCTTGAGCATATGCTACAGTGCTATCTTCACAAAAACCAATCGCATCTCCAGAATATTCAATCGAGGCGTCAAAAGCATCAAACGTCCCGTCTACACCTCGCCCATCTCGCAAGTCGCAATATCTTTAGGTAAGAAATATAAAACAATTTTATACTTGTCAATCATAATACTAATAATATTTCTTGTATTATTTTTAGGTATCGTCTCCATTCAACTGGTCGGTTCTATAATTTGGCTGGTAATCGATCGTCCGGACATCAGAGAAATTTATCCGTATCCGCTAACAGCCGTGTTGACATGTCGCGTTTCCACCTATTCACTAATACTCTCTCTTGGATACAATATGATCCTCATCCTTTTATGCACTTGGTATGCCTTCAAAACCAGGAAGATCCCAGAGAACTTCAACGAGGCCAAGTACATTGGCTTCACCATGTACTCTACATGCATCGTATGGCTTGCTTTTCTCCCAATCTATTTTGGAACCAACAACGATTACAAGGTAAGTTTTAAAACACTCAAATTACAATATTTATTAAAATCCAATCTAACATTAAGAAAATACATGGGATCCTCAAGCTACTTGAAAAAATTATAGTTTTGTATCTCGAACAAACACTTCATCTATACTTAACCTGTTTAATAAGTTAAAATTTACAATATTTCTGTTTTTTATAATTTAAAAAAAATTACTTTTACATAGTTTTGTTTCATTTATACACTAAATGTATTATTTGAGTTGTACATGTAACATAAATCAATTCTAAATTTACTATAATTTTTTTGTGTTTATTCATAAAATTCCAGATCCAAATTGTCAGCGTGTGCATGTGCTTGAACATCAGCGCTTCCGTCGTCCTCGGCTGCCTGTTCGTACCGAAAGTCTACCTGGTTCTATTCCAACCCTACAAGAACGTCCGTCAAACCGGGAACGGCAATCAGGTAAACTTAAATTTACTTCCGCCCGATAAACCCACCTTCGTAAATTGTCCAGGTCCTCATAATCAAAAAGGATAAAAAAAAAGAAAAATGTACAAATAGGTTATGAAACGGGAGCCGAATATTTGCACAATTCGTTTTTTCTTTATGCACTCCGCGAAATGAAAATGCTTTATGGTACAGAAACATCAAAAAAAAAATAAATGGAAGAGGAAGCTTACAGGGAAGACAGAGGCAGAGGACAAAACGCTTTCGAGTTTTTTTAATATTCAGATATTTCCCTCTATTTCCCGCTGTCCCCCCAGCCAACCGCGTGTCCTTATTTAGATGTTGTCTTTGATGGTTTACGTGTGTTGAACATAGCTTTAGCAATTGAAAAGTAGATGTTTCTCTTCAGGGTGGCGCCGCGGATAGACCAGCATACAGTATGAGGTTTACCGGGCCGCGGTCACAGACAGTCCACTCTGTAACCAGTAACTCGCGGTCATCTCCAAGGTTGGGACCTAAAACCCCCATCAACGGCGAACCAAGTCCAGCTCTGCCCAGCCCTAGCATCGAGGAGAGTTCCCTAACTTAAGTTCGCCCTTTAGCTTAATTCGAACGGAACCTAACTTAGCATAGCAGGACCACATCTATATGTAAGTTAGCTTTAAGCACTTTCCACAATAGAAGTTGTTTATGGTAAACTCACCATAAACAACTTACTCTTTCAGAATTACTTATTATATAATGACACCGCTATGGTTCATCCATCTGGTGACTAAGTTGGGTAACGCGATAGTTGATCTTCGGTTTTGGTATGGGAAGCTCAATGGTACAAAGCATTTAGATACGTTTAAAAGATTTGTACCATAGCTGGAGACGTCCGTGCCATCGGATTTCCATGGCTGTGGACAGCGGATGAGTCACATCTCCACACCCATAACCATCAGATACTTTTACCTAAGCAGTATTACTTGTTAAACAGTATTGAAGTATATATAGTCTATTGAAATAAGATATTATATAAAATAGTTTATTCTCAAAACAAATAACTTTCAACTATCTATATCAAATCAGTATAAATTCAAAAAACCACAGCTTTAATTTACAATAAATTTGGAGACCACATCTCAATTAACTAAAACCAATTTAATTAATCTAGTCAATACTTCACATTAAATTTTAATATATTTATAGTAATATTTACATATATATATCAAAACTAATAATAAGTTAAACTTTAAGCTTAACACTAAAAAATCCTTTAAAATAATCAAAATGCTATAATCAAATATTCCTAAATTAAATTAATTGATACATCTCGTACGCATAAGACATAATTTAAGAAAAAAAAACTTTTACTTGAATACTATTTAGGTTAAGAGCAAATAGTACAATCGGGTGATCCAAAAGTTACATAACTTTAATTTCAGTGCGTACTTTGGGTCACACCGCATTGAGGTTAGTTTAGTCTTAAGTTTTTTTTGTACTTTTATTTGTTAAATTAACGTAACTTTTCCATATCACATTGCGCGTTATTATTGGTTACGTAATTTAACAAATATTTATTAATTGTACATAAATGATCATATCAATTAAAACATCATTTATTAAGGGAACTTAATAAATGGTACATTAAATGAACTTAAAGCAAATTAATTAAGATGTAGTGATTAGTAATAAGTTTACTTTAAGGGACTTTCGTCCATTTAATTAAGTAATAAGAAAGTAATTAATAAGATTATGAATTTTACAAATTTATTTTTTTTATCGAATTATGTTAATTTCTAAAATATTTTTGATTCCTTTTAGCTTTAATTTTGATTAGTTTTTATTGGATTTGTCTTAGTTTATTTCCATGATATTATACGTATCGTTTGATGGCATTGTTAATATAATTTAGACAGTTAATTGTTTTGCCTAAAAATATGATGTCGCTGCTAATCATCTTTGCGCGCATAAAGTTAACAAGAAAGAACCGCGAAAATAGGCGGATTTGAAAATAGGACCCCCACAAGACGGGGTTTGGAAAATGATCCGGCAACGATGATGATGAAAGACAGAGAAAAAAAAGTGAGGAAGAAGGGAAAAATATATTTTTCAGTTGCTGGAGAAAAAAAAAATTGCTAAAACTAAGGATACAACAAAACGCTTATATTACACGGCTAACGCGACTCGGACAACTGAATACTGAAAACTGTAAAATGAACCTTTCTATTAAATTTCTTTGGTTACGTGAACGCAATTTGTGAGATGATGTTTAAAAGTGGATTGAAACAATTTGAAGTAGGGGATAACGCGAAATTTCTGCGTGAAGAAAAAGAATTTGTTTATTGATAACGAAAAGACTGTTCTATTTTTTTAAACCGTTTTACATCGTACGCAAGACTTCTTAGAGGATATATTTTCGACTCGGATCTTTCCTTTTTGCTACAAAACTATTTATTTTACAAAATATATAATAAAAAATAATAATTTTTCTTTTACCGAATTTACTTTTTCCCTCAGATCTAACAAGAAGCAAAAAAAAATTTTTTTCTCTCAAATTTATTTTAACGAACTTTCGTGCATCTGCAATACTTGATGCATATATAACAATTATATACCAAAAGATTTATCTATACACTCAAATATATATATACATATATACACTCGTAGGTGAATATAGTTTTTAGATGGTTACGAAGAAGAAATCGTCATTATGCCTGCAAGACGTACAAATGTTGAACACGGCTTAAGACTTAAGACACGGCATAAACTTGTTGACTCCATGTTATACTGTAATTTATTTGCTAAACAAATATTATGCTGCCTCTCGAGGATCAAGTGTATGTGAGAATTATATCATGTTACACGGATGCGCTCACAACAACTTTTCTTATATAAAATTTATTTACCATTGTCGATTTCACAGCTTGATTATTAACTATATCACTCAATAATACTCAATACTGAAATTTGAAAACCACCAATAGAATGGTCATATAACTTAATTCCGATAACTAAATAATTTTATAATAACTACAAAATTACTAAAAAAAAAGCTTAAAAAAAATATACCAACAATTGATGATCATATGACAGCGTGCGTTGCGTAAGTTGTTGATTAAGTGCTATGATTATTAATTGAATGAGCAATAACACTTTGCAGTTTAACGTGATAAAATACAGGCTTCGATCGATAACTTCCATTGCCGTTTCCATGGACGCACGTGCATCGAGATCCGTTTGCGTTGCAACGTGACACTCATATTTTCGGACAAGTTGTTATGTAAACATTCCAACTTGGACAAACACGACAAGCAGGCGTTCAATTTAAATTAACTAAGAAGAAGGAAAAAAAAACATTTTTTTTCATGTTTCATGAAACTTCCTTGTTGCTTTCATGAAACTTGAATATCCAACAAACAACTTGTATGGATTTTGTTGTTCGGTCTGCATACTTTATGTATAGTTTACGAGCACTTAAGTACTGGAGGCGGCAGCATAATATTCCTGCAATATTTTTACGACGTCAAAAGTCTCAAGCAACAAGTATTATTTCCTAAACATGGAACATTTTTATTTGCAGCATCGTGACATGCATACTGATTGATGCATGAGTTACCACAAGTTATAGCCAAGTTTACATCTTTGCCAAATTGTTTCAGATGATCTAGTTTCGAATTTATGTACCAAATTGTTACACTGAAATCTTTGATGTTGTATAATTTCATACCAATCTTATTAGTCAATATCCATAAATAAAATTATACTGAAAAAAAATATGTTGTTAATTCCTGAAAAAAATATTCATCCTATAATCTGAAATTTTCACAATTAAATAATTTGCTTTAATAAACGAAACTAGATTGTTACTAAATGGTATAACTATAAATTTACAACGAGAATAAGGTTATCATAATCCTTAAGTACAGATGTAATGGTTGAGATTGATGGGTTATGAGTAGTGCTCACATTTGTGCGTCCAAAGGAGAGAGAAAGTACATAGCTTTATTTACAAATTGGCTACCATCATTCAGCATTCCTTACTGGAACTGTTGTGATGCTTTAGCTATTTTTTTCACGTCCCGAAAACACGTTCGAAATTGCACGAACAAGTCTTGTTTTATATATCGCACTGAAAAATATATTTTTTGTTTCACACACTTTTCAGTTACTCCAACATTTCAAATTTTTCTACGCACACAAATAAGAGAAAAACGACAATTTAAATTTAATTTTCTAAGAAATGAAAAGCGCAGGCAAAATGATTGTATTCTCTGATTATGAAATGAATAGTTTTAGAAATGTGATTTAGGAAGAATTTTAGATTTTAGAATCGATGTGTACAAAAAAATCTTGTTGGTGAACTTTAGAATAGTAAATGAATTGAAAAAAAATCGATTATCAATTTTCATTTTCGATCCTAAAGTTACACCAAAGGACCCAAAAAAAATATATAATTACAATAGAGTAATGTTTAAATCCTATAGGGATGTCTTAAGGATTTAATGCGTGTTAGGCTGAGTTTGTTTGGAAACGCTTGTAGTTTCTAATATGTTTATGAGATTGAGAGCGATTTTCGTGCAGGATAATTCAGGTGCTAATTGAGTAGAGAAAAGAGAAGTAAATTTTAAAAAAAGTTGGTTATAATCATGAAGCATATTAGGAAATTACAGTGTGCTTTTGCAGATGTTACCCTTTTAGAACAATGGTGTAGACTTAGTTAGAAATTCCTGACACCGAATCCACCCCCAGCAGGAAAAAAGGCAAAAAAAATTAATTGAACGAGCAAAAAAAAGATGTGTAAATTAACAACCAAAAAAAAATATATGTGTAAATAGATTTGTAGAATTGTGCATTTTAACGGTAGAAATACCGTTTTTTATGCACATAATTATGATTCTGTTCTGAAGGAATTTAATTCTTTAAGATTAGGGGAGGAAATGTATAGAAAGCCATATCGATAAGTTTTAGTATTAGGAGTTTCTAATACTGGGGATATTGTGATATTGTAAAAAAAATCAATTTTGACAAAAAAAAAACTTAAATTTGATTTGTATGCGTAGGATGAAGATTTGTCCTGTTATTTTGATTGCGTTTTGTTAAGTTTAATTTGATATTTGTTTGTTTAATTTTCACTAATAAAGGCGAGATTGTGTGTGGGATTGCAGAGAGGGGCTATCGGAAGAGGATGGGGATGATAGCGTGGGCGAGTGGAGAAGGGTTGTGTTTTATTGGGGGAGGGTTTTATCGCCTTTGGGGAGGGGGATTTGAGCGTGGATCGGAGAGAGAGGACAGAATCTTTTAGAAGAAAATTCTATTTATTCCGTAGTTTGATGTATGACAAAATAAATATTGTAAAACGCAGGCACCGATGTGTATTGTTCACTCCTATTTCCCGCCCACCTTGGATATCCTGCGTCCGTATTTGTTGGTAAGCTCAGGACTCCTCTGATTTTGCGCCGATCCTTCGAAATGTAATGAAGAGAGGATGCATGTATATGCATTTAATGCTACGTGCAACAGGCTGCGTGCCATCATCACCAGTGTATCATGAACCTCGGTTGAGAATGGCAGCTCCTAGTGTTTCTAATGTCGGTTACATTTGTGAGTACAAAACTTTTTGTTTTAAATTTTATCCAAATTATTTCATATCATTTAATCGCAGTTTTTTTTCTTGTTGGACTATTGGTTGGAATTCTATTTCACCAATATACCAACGATTCTGTTTCAACCGGGGCTTCGCTGATCACCTACTCCTTCTGCTCACCGATAATCTATGGATTCATCTACAGGAGACTGTTCAGAACGAGTTTGCTAGATCACATCCAATTCTACTCCATCTGCGTAATACTTCTATTGTGCTTTGTGATCTCCAACATCGACAAACGAGCTTCATTAATCTGTGGGATGCTGCTAGGGGTATTCCTCGCTATATTAAGCGTAAGTTTTAATTATTTTTTTGTACAATTTATACTTTGCTAAAAAAACAGGTATTACTCGTGGCTCTGAATAACAAGTTCAAATCAAACGATTTGACGAATTCGCAAAATCAGAAATTTAATCAGCAGATTTTTGAAAGAGAACCACAGCTTATCGAAGTTGTCCGTCTCAATGTAAATCTGAGCAGTGGAACTGAAGATTCTTCTACCAGCGACTCGAATACAGAACATAACTCATCACATACATTCCCCGAATAAACTTATATTTTTTTTATTTCAAATTTTATATTTTCTTTTCCACACACATTTCATTTAAAATGCAGATTTATTAAGCTTTTCTATTATTTCCAAATTCAATCTCATTTTCAATTATTTAAAAACATTTTTTTTCTTTCGAATCATAAATCAGCTAAAAATAATTTCCAAAATACGTTAAAAATTCATATATTTTACTTAAATTCGGGTCTAAAATTACAGAAAAAAAATCAAAGACAAAAAAAAAATTCGAAGACAAAATATTTGTTTTGAAAGACAAAAAAAGTAGTCATTATAACAGCTTTCCGCTTTCGCTTAATTAGAACTTCAATAAAATTAAGAAATAATTTAAATAATAGATATAATTGATGCTTAACTGTAGACACAAAAAAAAAACTTAATATTAACGCTTGAATTCAATAAAATTAAGAAATAATTGAAGAAAAAAAAACAATTTAGATCTAAATATAGAACGCAACTAAGAAAACCGCTTGAAATACTAATAAATATTCAATTAATTTAAGATATAATTTAAGTAATATAGATGTAATTAGAGATTTAAGCTTAAATATAAAGTAATTAAGATAAGCACCAAAAAGAAAACGAACAAAAAAAAATAAGTCTCATTATCGAAGAACAAAAAAAAAAGTCAGGAATCGCAAGAACATTCAGCCAATTAAAGTCGTAGAAAAAAAGTCTATAAATTTCAGTAAAAAATTGCAATAATTTCAAAATTTAAATACACTTTTTTTTATATAAAAAAAATAAATAAACGCACGAAATTTTTACTTAAATTTAAATAAATAGTAAAAAAAAAAGTTATTGATATTACTTGAATGATTATTTGATTTGAATATTGTTTCAACGACTTTATATAACGGCATTCCGGATGACTTATTAAGCTTAAGTGAAAAAAAATCTAAATTACTAAATTAAAATTATTATTAATTCATAATTAATATTGTAAGGAGTTTTGCAAGTAAAATATTGCATTGAAAATAAAGTTTTCAAATATCTAAAACACGTAAAATATTTAAAAAAATAACTATTTGAAATATTTAAAATACTTCAAACATAACTAAAGTAATATATAAACTCGAAATTACTTGCAAAACTATAATCGTAAGTTAAAATTAATTTAGTATTTAATTTTGTTTTTTTCTTCTTCAAATAAATAGTAATCACGCATAATCAATTTAAAAGCTTCAAAATTAATTCAATATAAGCAGATTTTCAATATCTGCACCGTTTAGGCTTCAATCACAATTATTATTAGTTGGAAATTGAGCCTGCATACTTGAATAATTTGCTCAATTGAAATTTCGAGAATATTTTCTTATTTTCGAAAAAAAAAATTTTTTGCTTAATAGAACAGTTTGCATCAATATCTAAACATTTTTAAACACTGATTTAAAGTTAGTAATTAAGACTTAAAATAAGATAATTAAGAAATAAATTAAACTTCTACTTATAAAATTGTAACAGGAAAATAAAGTTAAGTCATTATGACAGCTTCCTGGTCTACAATACTTTATATCTGTCTCTTCATTTTATTTCTTATTGCAATGATGCTCATCTTCAAAGCGTTGTTTTATTTTGCATGTAAAATGCAATGATTAGCGTCATCGTTCTTTAATCCTCATTACGTCATTGTCATTGGGAAGAAGTTTGGAGAGTTGGATATAGATTGAGAGAACGAAACGTGCATCATTTCATTTAGAACAAATCAATAAGAAACGAAACATCAAAAAAAAAATCTAAAAAAATACAGATTATTCAATTGACTAAACTATCATCATCTGCATTTTCATAATTTAACAAAGTAATTCACAAAGAACGATGACAGAGCAATTGCAAATCGGAGAATCACATATCATAATTAGAATTGTTGAGAAATATTGCTGAATCTCACAAATATTCGTAATAATTTAGAAAGGTTTAGAGAGAAAAAAGAACTAATGTTAGCACAGATTTAAGAAGATATTTAAGATCTTTTCACAATTTCTTTATGAAATCCTAGATTTTGTTACATAAACAAGATTTAACTCTTTCTAAAGAGACTAGAATATTGGAAAGAAACTAAATTACAAAAACAAAAAATAAATTAATATTTGATTGTGAATCAATAAAAAAAAAGAACAAAAGGAAGAAGAAGTATATTATAAAAAAGATTTACAGTAAAACTAAAACAAATTAAAAATTTCATAAAAAATTTGAAAAATAAAAATCTTAAAAGTAAATTCATCAATAAATAAATAAAAGAAAATTTGATAGATTAAAGAATAAAAGAAAAGTGACAAGTTGGAAAAAGTTTAAAAAACATTCATTGCATATTTGACGGGAAAACTTACTAAAAAATTAGTTAATTGCAAAAAAAAAACTTGAAGACATTTAGAGTAAAAAAAAAACAAATAAACATAACATACAAAAACACAGGAATTTTGAGAGGATATAATAAGTTGAGCAGCAAACATGGATTTCCGAAGATTACGTAAGTAATTGAAGGTAGAATAAGATGAAATTATTTTTGACACAAACATATTTCAGTTAGGTGCGTCTTCAGTTTACTCATTTACCAGATGATATCTAAGATCTGCGTTTGGATGAACATTAGCTTAATGTTCTTACTCGTTAGCTTCCTACTGAGTTTCTCAATGACATTGCCTCACTGCTACCAATATTACAATCCTGTTATGGCACCTCTAAGTACTATAGGGATTATGGCATTGTTCTTCAAAATGTTCACGTCGTTTTTCATCACGTCCATGCCGACCATCAGTTCCATCTTTAATGGTATCATATACGGCATGATTTCTGGAATGCTGGTAAGTAACTTGTTCATTAATGTCAATTGTCAATTAATGTAATTGTCTTCATGTCTATTCTTATATAGTTCGCATATGTGACTGTATTCCGGATACTCTTATATCATGAGTTCATCATAGACAACTATTTCGCCTATTTTCTGATGAGAAGGCGATATGGCGAACGACTACTACCATTCGTTATATTGTTTATACCATTTTACAATATGGACGAAGTTATACGTAGAATGTATGGTTAACTTAAAGATGATTAGTTTCATCCTAAAGCCAAATAAATAGTATTAAGTTATTAGGTTAATAATATACCTAAGTTTAGGATTATCTCTGCAAAAAGCTTATGCGCAATCAAATGTAATGACATAATTCATTAAATAAAATGCTTTTGATGTGAATTTTTCTAATTTCTTTTTTTTTCGTCGATTTACGCAAACATCAGAAAACTTCCAAAGGTAAGTGATTAATTTGACTACAACAATTTTGATTATTTACTTAATTTTTCCAATAAAAATAATTATTGACTCAAATAATTTAAAATTTACTATTTATAAATTACAAATTTTATTGTCATCTTGTATTTTAGGATAATTTACTAAACGGTAAGTGATCATTTTTTTTTATTACAAATAATATTAATTATAAGTTGCGATTTTTAATTGAATTTATAAATTATTATTTTTCATTAACAAATTAATATTTTATTTAGAACTTAAATAAATATTAAACCAAATATTTCAATTTTTCTCTTAAATTTATACCGAATTATTTAAAACAAAAATTTATTGCAAAAACAAAAGACTAACAACCATATTTTTTTTTTATTTTTAATAAATTCTATACCAACAATAAACGACACCAAATCCTTTCACAAATTATGTTTAATTTAAGAATTATGGAAAATTAAAAAATAAACTTAAAATTTATGTATGTTTTATGGAAATATGTGATTTTTTTATATTTAATAAAAACAATGTTTATTAATTGTAATTAACAATAAAGATGTTACCTCCATGTTAAATCCATTTCGATATTCCCAAAAATATATTTACTTGAATATTACATAAAATAATATTTATTATATTTGTGATGTATGTACTTGTTTGTAATTTAATGTATCAAATCCATAGTCATTTGTTATGCAATAAAAGTTTGTAACATATTCTTATATAACAAAAAAATAATTAAGGATAATTAAGATAATTAAGACTAAAGAAATACTTGGTATAATAAAAAAACATTAATTACAATAATTGAAAGCAAATGTTTTTCTGTCACATTATTAAAAATTATTCTAAATAATAAATTTTATCTGAATTTATATAATGATTTAAATAATATTTATTTATTTGCAAAACGCACTGAAAGATGTATTAAGTAATCATTCAATAAGATACGTTCTAATCGACAAGCTAAATACATAAAAAAAAGAAATAAACCGCATAAAAATAAACTTGAGTGAAGGGGACAAATCTAAAATTTATGTACAAAAAAAAATTGAAACCAAATTATATTGAATCCGGACTCGAAACCGCACTTTGCGAGTTATTGCTGAAATTGTTTTTATAATTAAAGAACTAATTAAAAATCTTTAATAATACATGTATTTTTTTTTATAATATAATAAAAATCTTTAATACACATGTAAATATTACAAGAATATTTATTTTTTTTTCTAATAAATTTTCGAAACATATCAAGAATTTTATAATAAAAAATAGAATTTATTAACGAAAAAAATATTGAACCCAAAACCCATTGATTGATTATGAACAATGTTATTAATTGTATTTGTACTCTCATATTTCGATATTTGTTGAATAAAGGGAATTTATATTTGACAACGAAAATAATTTTGTATGGCCGTTGCGTATTGTACTTTATTATTATTATATAATATTACGTTTGAATAATATGCAGTGCACGTAATATTACAAAAAAAAAACCTACAGAATTTTTTGAAAACGTAACAAATTCGAAGTTTAAACACAAATTTATTAAAAAATATATGGTAGGTATATTTTTTATTTATTTTTTCATGAAAATATTAACAAAATGTCATCATTAATTTATTTCTATAAATTTATCATTAACCACCAAGAAGCACTTTTTTAATACTTATAACATTTATTGAAACAAACAAAATTACATAAATAATTACAAAAAGAAAAAATAATAATTTTCTGTTTCTCTTATATTAAAGCTAATATTATATTTAGTAATGATAAGAAAAAAAATTGTCATAAGATTTTGATTCGTTTCAATAATTGTCTTAATTTCCTTAGCGTTTCTATAAGAAACAAGGAAAAAAAAGTCTGAATAAACGAAACAATAGGCGGTTTGATCATGCAATAACTCCCATAGGCTTTTAAATTATACAAAAAAAAATAGTTGACAAAATTATCTTTTATACAAAACTGATCTAAACAGTCATATGCTGTTTATTTTTATAAGGTTTTAAAATCCTTGATTAGTCCTCTTTAAATAGTAGGGTATTTTGAAAAATCTTTTTACCCGTACTATACGAGGTATTGCTGCGTATAATCCGGACTAATCAGGGAACTAAATACATAAAAATAAACAACACAAAAAGAGACTACACTGTATTAAGAAAAAAAATATGTATAAAAAATCATTTTGTTTACTATTTTATTAGAATTAATTTTGCTTAAAATATACATATATAAAATTGACAAAATTAAAATCAATAAAAGTCACGCGTTGCTCGCAAATCAGTCAAGTTTTATTAATTTGACAGAAAATTCAAGAATGACATGTTATAATTACTTGATGTGTAAATTTATGATTAATAAATTTAGTTAATATATGTATTTTGGAAAATCTTTTTACCCGTACTATACGAGGTTTAAATTTATGATTAATAAATTTAGTTAATATATGTGAATTTGACAGATACAAAATATTTTTTATTTGGACAAAAATCAACAAAACGTAAAACTCTAACGTTGTTTTCTCTTCATTACTACAATGCAACTAAATGCAAATACAATAAATCATTCAGATTGGATTCTGAGGTAAATTTTGGGGTAATAATGTAATTTCTATAGGTTTCAAAATGATCTGTCCACAAAGGGCTTATAACGTATGATGACACTTACGTCGTTTCCCACGTAATATATGTTAAGTGATGGCCAGGTTTAGTTGCACATCACAATATCAAGTTCAGGACATTGATTAGCAGTAATTTACATGGTTGCATCATATACTAGATCAATTTCGCCTGACATGCAAATATAAATTAATTCACTAACATATTATTAATTGCGCAATTTAGGTTCCTTATAAATTAAAATGCTTTCTATTACATTATCAAGGCAGATAGCATGTTATTTTTGTAGATTAAGATTTTCATTTAAGTTCCGTTTTCATAAAAAAATATAGAAAATAAGTAAACATTTCAGAAAAACTTATAAAAATATATAAATACAGAAATAATAATAAAATACAGAACAAGAAAATTTGGTTTAAAATTTAAAAAAAAAAACTATATGAAAAATAAGAGAATTTCAAAGAAAGTTATGCTGAATATTGCATTCCTCCAAAGGCTACACCAATTCCAGCGGTGTACAACATATTTACGTGAGGATCTGAGTTTATAAACTGATATTTGTATGTAGATCTACATATGCGCTGTTTATATATAGTGGAAAGTCCAAAAAACAAGAGATGAGACCTAAGTTATAACATAGAAAAATTTCCATGTATTTTGGATAATACAAATTTCAATTATGTAATGAAATGAAAGATTTTTCAATCCATTTTTAATATATGGATATATGCGGATCGGAACGTAAAATAATTTAATCAAACTCAAGCAAGAAAATCAATAATAAACTACAAAGGAAGATTCGTATTATAAAATGAAATTTCAATATCACTACCAAAAAAAATGATAATAATAACATTTATTACAACAACAAATAAAATATAATTGCAAACATTACATTATGCAACATATTAATTTTAATTTAAAATAAAATTAATTAAAAGTACCTCAACTTACAAACATTTGTGCTAATGAGGAAAAAAAATATTTCAAAAAATATATTTGTATAGTTCAAATCAAATACATTCAACGTTTCGATTTACAACTATTTAAACATACGTCTAAAGTTTAATTAAAGTTACAGCAACTTACGACTACAAAAATTCATAGTTATGACAGAAAAATAATTAAACAAAAGATGTTGGTACAGTTTTTATCAAAATTATTCACTGTACAAGAGAATATACAATGTAGTTAACAAAAAAAAAATATATACGTCTAAAGTTCCTAATTGCTAAGATTATGTTAAAAATTAAAATTCACTAAAACTGAAGACATCGAAAAACTGCGACTTTTTTTAATAAATATATATAAATATGTGTACGCACATATATACATTTTACGAAAGTTTATATACATTTTCGACGAAATTAATTGAAAACAAGCGGCGTTAATTTTTTTTTGTTGCTCCGTCTAAACTCTCAGCCGTTTACATGTATCAATTGCACAATGCGAGTCCGGTTCATTTGTATTTGCTTCTATTGTACAGTTTGAAACTGTACAGGTGGATGCGCCGGGTTCGTTTGCAGCAACCACGTTTTGTTTCGACACTTTTTAAACTCATTATTTCAACTAACAAATGAAATTATTAGTCCAACGTTCAACGCAAATAGTCTTTGTTTGCATACATATTTCATTAAAATACTCACCGCAAATTTCATAGTTTATTTTTATATAATATTCATTGAATAATATTTGAAAAAAAAGGATACGGTTTTTATGATAAACAAAATATTTTGTTTTAAATTCACAATTTTTGGTTTATTATGTAACTGTTTTTTTTTCTTATTATTAATAAATAAAATCTATATATTTTCTTCGAGAAATATCACGAAAGTCACGTATTTAGTATTAAGTCATTGATTTAAGAAATAGTTTAATAAATTGTGAAACAATTGTTTTAACATAATTATGTAACAACTGACAAAAAGAAGAATCATGTTTTAAGCCGTTGCTTGTAAATACCAATTTCGTACGGGTTTATAAGCCGAAAACAATGAACAACGGAAACACCCCACGGCTTTCAATTTACACAGTATCCGTGTAATCCAAGTTGCAAAAAAATGATTTTTACGCGGAAAACTCAAATAATCTAATTTCTCTTCAATCAGTACAGGTAAAAAGTGAATTTACAATTTTCTATAGTAAAGTCAATCCTGAAAGTTATATATGTATGAAATAGTTAAAATTCATATATATTCATATTTCGTTGACAACAGTTGACAAAGTGTCATCGATCAACTTAATAGAATGGTAGATATAATAAGGATCAGGCGTTCTTAGATCTATCGCAGATGTTCGACAAAGTAAAAGTAAAGAAGATTCTACCAGTGGATTTTGAGGTTTGTACAAATATTTTTGCTTTTAATTTAATTCAATAATTTGTTGGTGTATACAAACATCAAATAAATAATTTACTAAATTATTAAATTCTGTATAATTTGAAATATATAATAAATTGAATTTACCATTTTATTGATTTTATTTTTTAAATCAAATAATAAAAATTATCTTACCTTTTTTTTCTGAATCGTGGAAGAATAAAAATAATACAATTTAATACACAATATTTTTAGGGAAATAATTGTAAACAAATTAAGATTCTAACACTAATTTTATTGATCGGAGCATAAAATACAAAGAGAAAATGGGATACATATATTTTCTCTTACATTGACTAAATCTACGATTTTATGCTCTTGCGTAAATTATAGTTGAAGATCCTGTGCGAATTCACGGCAATTTCAGCAATTTGAAGACTTTGCGGTTGCGACAATTGAAGATTCTTGGTTCAGCAGCAATGGGGAGTTTAGTCCAAGCAGATATGGTCTCAGCAAATTCTGCCTCCATTCTAGCATTCAAGTAAAGAAGAACAGTCTGCGAACATAAAAATATAACAAAAATCAAATGAATAAATGTTCAATTGAATTGATTTGAATTATGGTTACCAGAAGGGAAACTAGCATGACAGAAAATAAAAGTGCCTGCATAGTGATAGAGTTTCTGAAGATTCCCTGAATGACGAAGATGATTATCCCCATAAGAGTAATTGCAAGAAACTGGATCATCATGTAGATCGGTGTCTCCTGGTAACCGCGATAAGTCAAACGGTAACTTATCGGTAAGCAACCGGAGAACGTGAATAAACCAACTCCATCGAAGTGGACTTGATCCTCGCTCTCAGTAAAGAATATGAACGAAGATGACAAGATGCATAACACACCGATACCGTAGAAGGCTTACATAAGAAAAATAGTTAAGGGTGATCGGGTTGATGGAGCGGATCAGTACTCACCAAGGTAGTGGATTGTTTGCTTCATCGTGGTGAACGACGAACTGGCAAAATAATTATGACTTCTTCTAGCACCTCTAGCCCTGACCTTGAAAAGCATACCCTTGCCATTGGGGGAGGGAGCAATCAAAATCTGCGCATTGGTTAAAGCACCACTAACCCAGATTTGATAAAGTGACCCTGTTTTAATACCGGTATTATTTTAATTCTTTAATTCTTTCAAATCCTTTGGTATTAAGTATTAACCTGGTAATTTGGCGATTTTATTAAAAAAACGCTTTTTTAACACATTTAAACTGTTGATTAACTATAGCGCCATCTAACCAATCTCGCTTTTAATTAAATTTTATACAGTTCACGCACTAAACACTAGAGAGCACATGCAAATCCGTATATCCAAACAGCAAATTCGTATAAAAAAATTATAAATATTTATACTACAATATTTTCCATATAGAAATAATGCATTTCAATTAATAGAAACAACAATTAATTAATGGAATTAAGCTAAATTGATGTATGATATTTGTGTTATCTAACTTCTGTTACAACCCAACATCTATATTGCAATAGTGAAAGAATCAACAATTCATTTAAACTACGAATTACAAAGTAAAATTCAAAATTTAAAATATTACTTATTATTAAGAAAAAAACATTTCAAATATTTCTTATTTACTCATTAGTATAATTAAGCATTAATAATTAGTTTAAGTTTTCTAGAAAATCTGATAGAACACTGTTTAAAGCAGCTTAAGTATAAATTG
Organism: Nicrophorus vespilloides; assembly: GCF_001412225.1. NCBI lineage: Eukaryota > Metazoa > Arthropoda > Insecta > Coleoptera > Silphidae > Nicrophorus > Nicrophorus vespilloides. Next base: position 130,448 of record NW_017095694.1, read on the forward strand.
TACAAGAAGTGAATTGATTGATTTTGAGAGAACTGAAAAGAGAATAAATAAATTGATTATAAAATAATATATTTTATTTTTACCCATCTATTATATTTTTTTATTATTTTTTTCGAGTCCCGGGAATATCATAAACAGTTGTCTCGTGTCTCGAGAATAAAAAATAGTCGAGACTGAGTAATCCGCTCAGATAGAAGCAGCACTATGAGAGGTATTGCAGTACTACATTTAAGAGCATAGAGATATTTTCAATTTATTAAAAACCCATACAAATATTTTCAATTTATTAAAAACACATAGAGATATTTTTAATATATTAAAAATCCTATTTGATTTTTTTCCAATTTCTACAACTCATAGTAGACGACTCCGCGACAGCACAGAGATGTCAATAGGTTCGTTGGAAAGGTGAGATATTCTGCTTTCAATTGGATGGTCGGTCATGTAACCAAACTTAAGGGGTAGGGTTGTCGAGAAATGAACCAAAAACTTTTCGAGTTATTAAAGAAAATACTTTTTCCCATCAAAGCACGAAGATGCCAATAGGCTCGATGGAAAGGTGAGGTATTCAGCGTTAAATGGTGTGGTCGATGATGTAATTATGTCGCCAAATTGGATTGAGACTTAAATTAAAATGCTTGATTCTGATAACAGTTGATTATAGTAGATGTACTGACAAAACCACAATGCCGGCAGTTAGCTCATTAGAAAGGTTGTAGTTTTCTCTTTAATTTGCGTATTCGATTGTTTAATTATTAGGAGTGTTAATTGATTAATTTAAGAAAACGTAAAGGTATTGCAGCAAATTAAAAAAAATTGTTAAATAATATATATTAAAAAATTTGAAGTTACTGTTTTAAAGAATAATTCTTTCACGTTCGTTTGCTAAAAAATACGTTGGTTTTGGTCAATTAATAAGAAAGTTATTAAGCTTTAATGAATCTCGAAAATGGATAAAATTGGGATTTCTACCAGGAGACTAAGAGTGTGAGGAGGTATCTGAGCTTCTAGCATCGGTCGATCCTGATTGGTTAAAATTTGAATTTTTGAATTTTACGTTTGTGTGAGTGAGAAATAGCTGTCAGTGTAACTATTCTCACATGTTAAATTTATTGAATTTCCTGTTTATTTTACAGAAGTACATCTTTTACATAAAGAGTGTCTTCATATAAGAATACATTAATTGTTAATGGTCATAAAGTAAGTAGCCAAGAATCATCGATACAATTATTATTATTTTAGGTGGAGCTGATAGTAGCATGCCTTTAATGTATAATTGATGACCTCAGGTTCCCCAGAAAGTGGAAAGCATTTTTTACTAGCAGTTTTCATTTGCTAATAGTGGAAATCTTAACTGCTGAATGTAACCATAAATATTACTTCATTAAGGAGATGGATAACAACTATGAACCATATAGCACCCATGATTCTATTGTTGCTTCGTACATGATCCTTAGAGACTGGAAAACATTTCTGAATGCTAGCTGCATTGAAAATACTAAAAAAATAAAAATGTTTATTTCATCAAATTCCCAGAAAGAGACTAAAAGTATTCTATATAACTATCAATCTTTATTACAATTTATTTTTCTAGAAGCAAATGCTTACGAAAATATAGGCCATTTTCGAAAACGTTGTTTTCCAAACTATATAATTCCAAAGTTTGATAAATACTTGTGACGTAGCTATGATAGCTACAAGCCTGTATATATACTCATTTTAATCTCTGTATATTTAAGATTAATATTAATATCCAAAATTCTCCTGAGAGTTAGTGTATACGAAAATACACGCCATTTTCGAAGACGTTATCAATTATGAAGACACCATTGCAGCTAGAAATTTACTTTTGTGCTCATTTAAATCTGTGTATATTCAGGATCAACTTCCATGTATAACATTCTTCTGGGAGCTCATATTTTCAAAAATAAAGGCCATTATCTAAGACGTTGTTTTCCTACTTGTTCATCAAAGTTTAAATGTATGTTTGGTTGCAGACTGTTTCCTGAATGTTCCAAAAGATGTTTCTGCTTGTGTAAATTAAAATATATATAACTCGAAATTTAATTAGTATTTTATTTATTAGACTATTAATAACATAAAATTCATTCCAGCACTATTCTGATATGTTTGTTTATTTAAATTAGAACGTTTTTAAGGAAATGTGCATTTATGGATTTTGTGCAGCGCCTAAATGCCTGAGCTACAACCTTTGAAATATTGCTAATAGATGACGCCAGCTATCATAAAAATGGAATATTTATTTTACACCTAAAGTGCAGGTAACCGAACATACATATACACTTTGAAGAACAATTACGAAAACAATGACTTACATAATGGCCTGTATTTTAGTAAACTTGTGCTCCCAAAATAATGTTATACATGTATGTTGATCTTGAATATACACGGATAAAAATGAGTGCAAACGTTAATTTGTAGCTGCAATGGTGTTCTCATAATTGATTAACAAACTTTGGTATTTTACAAATGAGTTAGGAAAATAGCATCATCGAAAATGGCCTGTAATTTCGTAAAAATTAGCACCCAGAAGAATATTATAAATTGATGTTGATCTTAAATATACATGGATTAAAATGAGCAAAAATGTTAATTTGTAGCTGCAATGGTGTCTTTATAATTGATTAACAAACTTTGGTATTTTACAAATGAGTTAGGACAATAGCGTCTCGAAAATGACCTGTATTTTCGTAAACATGAGCTCCCAGAAAAATGTTATAAATGGATGTTGATCTTGAATATACACGGATTAAAATGTGCGCAAATGTTAATTTGTAGCTGCAATGGTGTCTTCATAATTAATCAATAAATTTTGGTATTTCATAAATGAGTTGCGAAAATAACGCCTTTATTTTTGTATACACCAATTCTCAGAAGAATTTTGGGCATTAATTTTGTAAATGCAGGTTCGTAGTTACCATAGCTTCGTCACAATTTATTATCAAAGTTTGGTATTAGACCAAAACTAACGTATTTTATAGCAAATGAAAGCGAAAGAAAGTGCGGATAAAACCTAGCGAAAGAATTATGCTTTAAAACTGTAAATTAAAATTTTCTAATATTTCAGAATATAACCATTTATTTAACTATTTTTTTTCAATTTGTTGCAATACCTTTGCATTTATTTAAATTAATCGGTTAAAATAATAATTAAACAATCGAATACGCAAATTAATTAATTAAAATGAGTGTAAATACAGGTTTGTAGATACCATAGCTTCGTCACAAATAATTATCAATATAATTATTGGTATTCGATAGTATGGAAGCAACGTTTTCCAAAATGGCCTGTATTTCCGCAAGTGTTTCTAAAAGAATGTTGATCATGAATGTTTATCTAAAACATACAGAAATTAAAATAAGTGAAAATATAGATTGATAGTTATATAAAATATTTTTAGTCTCCTTCTGGGGATGTGATGAAAATTAGCATTTTTGTTTTTCCAGTATTTCAGTGCATCTAGAATTAAGAAATGTTTTCCTGTCTCTAAGGATCAAGTAGGAAACAATAATACAATCATAAGTGCTACAGACAACCGTCAACGCATTATAGCTCAGTAACTTTCTTATTAATTGACCAAAACTAACGTATTTTATAGCAAACCAAAGCGAAAGAATTATTCTTTAAAAAAGTAAATTCATATTTTCTAATATATATGAATATAACCATTTATTTAACTATTTTTTCCAATTTGCTGCAATACCTTCACGTTTTTTTAAATTAATTGATTACTACTCGTGCTTACTAAACTATCAAATACGCAAATTAAAGAGAAACTACATTTTAATATAATTTTCAATCTAAAAAATTAACACATGTTTATATCGATCGAAACTTATTGCTTTTGTTTCATAAAAAGTTGCGTAAGGGTGGCGCCGATCTTACGCAATCATGAAATGCAGTTAATATATACGTAATTTTCGTGTAATTGAAAACTCGTCAGATGTCAGCGAAAGAGCGATTTTTAAGAAAATCCTATTCACTTTTTTCCAATTTCTACAGCATAGAGATATTGTAAATGTATTAGAAACAAACAGAGATATTTTCAATACATTAATTTTTACTCAATTATTTGCTTATTTAACCGCTGTATTTGAAAGAAAGAAAGAAAGAAAGGTAACTTACGTAACTATTGCTTGTCCAGATGGTGGCGCCACTTATGGGACACTTTCGGAACTTGAAGTTTGACAACTTTGGCCAGAATTAAAATCAATACTAATGATATATATTTGAAACTAAATTTTAAAATGTTTTTCATAATAGTTGTATTGAAATTATGAATATACGTAAGGTATATTGTAATTAATATAAATAAAATAATTTTTTAATTATTAATTATCCTAATTTTTTTTCCTTGCATTTCATAAACTTCCGGTTGTTTTTAAATAGTTCTGAAGCTGAAATATAAACATAATATATATAGAATAACTTTTGTTTTAAAGAGAAATTGTTGCATTTCCTTGTGTATTAATGTATTAATGTGTCCTGGTGAGAAGATTCCGATGCGCTACGTTCGATAGTCACGGCAGGAAGAATCGAATCAACATTTTTAATGTCGTTTAAGTTACGTTAAAAAGTCAATTATCCATTCAAATGATAATAAAAATTGTGGTCGCATGTTAATCACCATCCGAGCCAGAGGAGACCAGAGCCGCGATGCTTAGCGTGGAAAAATAAATCCCACGTTACAATAAAATCGCGCCAATTAAGCTGCCGCATGCTCATCAAATTCCAGCTAATTGTTGAAGGCAAAACGATGACCAGATTCCAACCACTTCAGACTTATGATCTAATCTAATCTCAGAGAAAAACAAATAATACACCCTTATTCAATTTACTTAATAACTACACATAAATAATATAAATTAAATTATACTTTTCAGTACTTCTCACTTAAAGTTATTTAATTATATTAATATTGAAAATAATAATATTTATTGCAACAATAAGAAAAAATAAAAATAACCATTTTTCAACAATATTTTTTAAAACATTTCAAATTATTATTATTACATCTTTGTAACTGATTTCCAATGTAACAGTTCATTTTTTATTTTATTATTAAATATAAACTCAATGTTTCCTCTTCTATATATTTGAATATTTCAATTCACTTGCAATGCGTTTATATTGTATAATTTCTAAATTTGATGATAAACTTCATTAATAATCATGAGTTTGTGACTTTTATTCACAATTCTCTAAAATATGAAGTAATAATAATTAATATTAACAATAGTATAGTATTGTAGAAAAAATGTTAAAAGAGCTTTAAGTTTAAGTCGACAATTTCAGATTTTGCTGAAAAAATTACATGATTACTGGTTTACCGGTTTTACCAAAATTATCGGTAATTTTTATTAGAAATACCTGTAATTTCTGCACATGAAGATGTATTATTATAAATAAAATCCAACGTTCGGAATATTCTTTCATCGGTACAGAAAAAAATAAAGTTCTTCAAAAATGAATTTAGGAAAAATATATTTTATATTTTTAGATGAAAGCAGGAAATGGAACTAGAAAAGTCTATTAGAAAAAAGTCTTACTGATTTAAATATTAACATTTCATTTTCAGAACATGGAATTAATATAATATCAACATAGATACCTATGCAATTGGCTGTTGTGTCCAACCATTAAGTTTGGGTACCACTGAGGACAATGAGCTATAAGAACCAATATGCAGAATAGACAGATCCCATGGAGAACTGTGACCTGAAGCGGAGCGTCTTCTTAAAACTTACTCCTCAAACTCCCATCCCCTTGTTTAGTTAATTATATAAGTAGAATAAGTAATTTGTAATTTAGTTTTAGGAACAACATTGAAGAATCAAGTCGTATCGAATATTTTGTTGTTTATTAACAAGTAAAACTCGTTCAATTTATTATTTGACTACTGTGTCCACATTTTAATTCTCACTAAATACTCAATGCAATAAACTTATTTTGTATTTGTTATTATTAATTATATCTTTCAATTAATTTTACTTGTTTACTAAGAAAAATTGTACATGTTTTTTTTACTTAATTTATTAAATTTTTCTAAACAATTAATAGATTTTGCACACAAAATTTTCAATTAAAAAAAATACCGGTAAATTTGTATGTCCTGTTCATAATAGATTTACTTTATTTACAAATTGAAAGATCTATAATATTTTTAGTTAACTAAGTAAATTATTACTATTATCGAAACAACAGTAAGAGAGATTTGTATTCCACTCAACTATTTCAGATGATTCTGAAATGTTTCGTAATAATAGATTTCCTTTCTTTAAATTGAAAAATACCTTATTATTTCTATAATATTATTTATTAATTAAATTATGATTTTGGAATATTGGATTTTTATGTTTCTTTGTTCATATTAAATATTATTTTAAAAAAATTCTTGATAATTTAGATTGTTTTATGTAGTGTAGAGAAATATTGAATTCTATACTGATATTAAGGATCTGGTTGTGGAAGAGAGTCCTGGAACCTGGGTCGCGGGAACAAAGCGGTCTAGTTTTTGTTGGACATAAGTCAGTGTCAAGCAATTAGAATGCGAGTTGCGATATTTAAATATATGACATGGAGTCGCGCTAGAGAAATCATTTCCCGGTTAGGGACATCCTCTGAGGGCGGCGGGAAAGGAAGTACCAATGGCAGGATACATGTCACATGACCGGAAATCTAACTAATTCACTATGACGATACTTCGTGGGGATTACATTACTCGCGAGCCGTAATGCTACGGAACAATACCGTGTATGCGTATCATCTCGATCCTAAAAGCATGCAAAGCCAAAATACATACATAAAACACATATAAATAATAATAAAAATAAAATTCATACATCCATACACATGCATCAATTTATTCGTAAACGCCAACAAGAACTATCCTGCAATGTCGTAATCTCCCGGCAGCTGCATATTAATATACTCCAATTGGGAATATTGCATTATCTCACTAAAGTGGCTATAATTGAATAATAATCGTATAGTTATATTGTTAGTCGTTCGGACGCACGGCGAAACGATTGCTACCGTATTGCGATTCTCGGCTAACAATAACTCTTCCTCATACTTAAGATTACGCAACAAAACACGTATATAAACTATAACAAACTTCAATAACGTGTTCAATTCTACAAACTTATAATTCGTCTATATTTTTAGCAACAAATAAGAAAATATTAATAGAAATTCACAAAATCTTTCAAAATTAAATAAATTTAACAATATATTTTTTAATATATTCAATTAAATATTACGTACTGATTAATCAATTTTATAAATTATGTAGTCTAAAAAGAAAAACAATAGAAAAAAAAACAAAGAAAACTGTGATTTTTCGAAACGACATAAGCTTCTTTGACATTACCTAACATTATGCAAAACGAAGTACAAAAACATGTTGAATAACGAATATAATATATAAATTATAACCAGCTTTTTAATAAGGTTCACTTCTACAAACTTAAACGCAATTAATTAAAAAAAGAAAAAAATGAAATCTTGTTTATTTTTTCAATCATTAATAGAATACTTTTTTAAACGTTTGAAAATAACTTAATCCTCATTTGACACGATACATTTTTTTAAATGTTTTTGCTTCTCACGGTTAAAATTAAAAAATAAATGTTGAAAATAAACTGACTATGAATAAAATTCACATTGTTTTTATATGCACTTTTCGATTAACACGATTTTACATTCAAAAAGTTACAATTTCGATTTAAACTTTTTTCTCGTGTAAATCGGGGGATAGGTAGGTAGTTTGTTTAATCATACATAAAAATATACTACTTTGATTCATCAACTTTATTCAATTGTAAAGACCAAGACAAAGGAAACGTGATTTTTCGAAATGAAAAACAGCAATATTTCGCATATTGAGGTACTGTTTGAAACCGGACTAATTGAGTAGCTAAATACATAAAAATAAACAATTAAATCTAATAGTTGTATAAAATAGTATATATTGGTTCATTCACTTTATTCAATTGTAAAGTACAAAAAGAAAAAGAGGTGACAAATAAAAATGATTTTTTAAAATGAAATACAGACATATTTTGCACATTCCGTGTTTGACAATATAGCGGACTGTTTGAAACCACACTAATCGAATCGGATTAAAATACATAATAAAATAAACCAAACAAAAAAAAAACTTGATTGTGTACATGATTTATTTATTTAAAAAAATGTGTATTTTTTTATTTTGCTTAATTAAAATTCAATTTATTTTGAAAATTTTAAACCAAACTATAGTGAATCCAAGTTGATCGAAATAGCACTATGCTATGTATTAATGTATTCTTTTAGAATGATGTTTTATACTGGAAGGAAGAAATAGAAAATGACTTTTTCAGTCATTACTTTTGGTAATATTTAATAACAAACAAATTGGAATACAAATACATAAATTAACCAACATGGATGAAAGTTGATGAACGTGGTTTCATTTCAGTCGTGGTTCCTTTTGAAGGTTTCTACTTCTCCAGAAGAAAAAAAGATGAAACGAAAAGCAGTTACAAATTTTAATATACAAACTTAAAATTTAACTCTTAACTTTTTAAATACAAGCATAAGAATAAGGAAATGTTCAAACATGAATTTTACATTTATCAATAATGTTATATAATATATTTTACTCGACTTTAGTATCTACTATACAATACTAAAAATATAGATCTTATCTCTAATATAGTACATAAATTATTACAAAAATGAAAGTTTATTCAATATCTTTTGTAAATAAATTTCATTATTTTTAAAAGTAGACTATTTACTTCTAGAAAGAAAAAAAGCTACAATTTTACAATTTATAGATGTAAAGTTTCATTCTGACTGAATTTTCGTTTATTAAAATGGAATTAAGTAATAATTAGAATTTAATATAAAATTCAAGCATATCTAGATTATGGTTCTAAAGAAAATAGTTTTTTTTATACAAATATTGCAGCTTTAATATAATACCTATATTATTTACAAATATGTTGCTTAATAAATGATGAATATTGCAGTAATTGAAAACATAATTCAACTCAGAGCTATTCAATATTCTATAAATTAAAGATATTGAATAGTTTATTAATAATAATAATATTACAGTGAAATATAATTTGGTAATTGGTATTAATTACGTAATGCAATTATTTAATGTTACACTACGTTGATTTGTGCAAATTTTATTTCTTAAAAGATCTGAGGATAAAATTCTTATTAAACAAAATGCAGTAGGTCTAAAGATATAAGCTATGTAATGCATATAGAAGAAACTGCAATGTAACAGAGCCGTGATGGGAAGTGGATGGTTGATGTTGATGCGGAAATTGGGAATTGGTGTGTCGGTCCAGTTTCTGGGACAATTCGGTGGTGTCGGGATAATACCCCCTATGTCTATGGCACAGTCCATTATGTAAATTGGGTAATAATTTTAGCATAGCCACTGAAAAATACTACATGAAATTGTTCGGTGGCTGTGACCCCCACCACCAGGATTCATCGCTATAACCATGTGCGATTGGAGTATAAATGATGAAATGATTGCTCCGTGGCTGGCCTGAAGAAGACGAGAGCAGGTCCACGCCGTGCAAACAGCCAGTGGTTCGCCGACTATCAACATCATCAACATCGCCAGTGCTTAGTGCCGTATTTTTATATTTCTTGGTGGTGAAGTGTTCTGTGCTTTTGGGGTGCCAGTGTATTTGCCCTAACCGCGTGGATTATTGCCGGTAAATATGGATTAACAAACCACCAAAATCGGATATTTTACTAGATCTAAGCTATCTCCAAAAATAAATAACACATCAAATATTTTGGAAATATTAGTAATAGCTAAAATTAATGCATGTACAAGTCAAAATCATAAACAGGATGGACGTTTTTTAAATTAATCACTATGTTGTCGGTTGTCTGGTTTAAAAATCGTGGCCCCCCTTACTAATTTGACTATGATCTCCCTACGATACCATAATTAATTTGGCGACAGGATTTAATAGAGACAGAGAGGGTCTGTATTTAGTAGTACAGTGGCACTAGCGGAAGTATCCAGTTATGTAATATTGGTGTCCCAGATCTATACATATTATATATTATAATGCGCCCACGTAGCATTTACGAACTATTTTTTTCCTTTGAATTTTGATTGAAGCGCGAGAGGAAGGGAGTTTGCAGGATGTCTCCTGGTGGAACTGGAGCGCGATAAACGCAGCGTATCCTTAGATGGCTTTCAGTTCGGATATAATTGCAGTACTGTGACTGAACTGTGTCCTGGTTAGAGGAAAGATCTAGTTGTTAAACATTGCTACCATCCTGTCTGTGCATCCCCTTTTTTCCAACTCACCGATTTCTTTGTTTCAGCTAGTATTTATCGTTTGGTGATGAGCTGACGCCGTTCAAGGCTGGGGTATAGTGGACATTTTTTTCAAATCTTAACGAGATGGCGGATAGAAAAGAAGAAGCTCAAGACTGTGAGAACGTCCATATGAATAGGCACGGCGAGGAATCCATTGAACTGCCCATGTTAAGTAGTGTAAATGCGGCGCACGAAGTACCATCGAAAGGTGCTGTCCCCGAGAGAGGCACCTGGGGAAGCAAATTAGACTTTATTTTATCCGTCGTCGGTTTGGCTATAGGCCTGGGAAACGTCTGGAGGTTCCCATATCTCTGCTACAAGAATGGCGGCGGTGCCTTCCTGGTACCTTACTTCATCACGCTCTTCCTCGCGGGAATACCTATGTTCTTCCTGGAGCTTGCGCTTGGACAGATGATGACAATCGGAGGTTTGGGTGTTTTCAAAATCGCACCGATTTTCAAAGGTATTCTCCCTCGCAACAAAAAAAATCTAACGTAATCATCACAACTATTATTTCTGTTATTCCAGGAATCGGTTACGCGGCGGCTGTAATGTCCTGTTGGATGAACATCTACTATATTGTTATCTTAGCCTGGGCCATATTTTACTTCTTCATGTCTCTGCGTGCCGGTAAATCAGAAAAACGCTATAGAATAAACAAATTATTACATAATTTATCTTTAGATGTTCCTTGGCGCACATGCCACAACGTTTGGAACACGAAACTTTGCGTAAATCCTTACGATCGTGGATCTCTTAACTGCTGGGAACAGTACAACGTCAACAATACATTCAGCAAAATCTGCGCCGTAAACTCCATGAACGTATCCCTTTCTGAACTGACCGATCCAGTGAAGGAGTTCTGGGAGTAAGCTTATACCAAATATTGTATATTTTTGTTGTACTAACTTGATTTGCACTCAGACGAAGGGCTTTGATGATCTCCGACGGCATTGAGCATATCGGAGGCATCCGTTGGGAATTGGCCGGAACTCTGTTACTGGTTTGGATCATCTGCTACTTCTGCATCTGGAAGGGCGTCAAGTGGACCGGGAAAGTCGTTTACTTTACAGCCCTTTTCCCTTACGTCTTGCTGACCGTGCTGCTAATTCGTGGTGTTACTTTACCTGGAGCAATGGAAGGAATTAAATTTTATATAATGCCGAACATGTCGAAGCTCAGAGAATCAGAGGTTTGGATCGACGCCGTCACACAGATCTTCTTCTCTTACGGATTAGGTTTAGGAACTTTGGTCGCTCTAGGAAGTTACAATAAATTCACAAACAACGTTTACAAGTAAATCCTAAATTCGTTTATTTAACTATGATTTGATACATATTTTTGTTTTGTTTAAAAGGGATGCGTTGATCGTGTGTACCGTGAACTCAAGTACCAGTATGTTTGCCGGTTTTGTAATCTTCTCAGTCGTCGGATTCATGGCCCACGAACAACAGAAACCAGTTGCCGAAGTGGCAGCTTCCGGTAAAAAAATCAGATATCATTACAGAAATACAGATTCTATATAAATGTTGGATGATTTCAGGACCTGGATTGGCTTTCCTCGCGTATCCGTCGGCTGTACTTCAACTCCCAGGATCACCAATGTGGTCTTGTCTCTTCTTCTTCATGATACTCTTGATAGGTCTCGACTCGCAATTCTGCACCATGGAAGGTTTCGTAACAGCTATCATCGACGAGTGGCCTCATCTCTTGCGTCGCAGGAAAGAAATCTTCATCGCCATCGTCTGCGCCATCTCATACCTCGTCGGATTATCCTGCATCACTAATGTAAATACTTAAATCTAACCACTGCGATTAATCACTAATTTAATTTGATACGACAGGGTGGAATGTACGTCTTCCAAATTTTGGATTCTTACGCCGTGAGTGGATTCTGCTTGCTGTTCTTGATCTTCTTCGAATGCATCGCCATTTCTTGGGCTTTCGGTGTGAACCGGTTCTACGACGGAATAAAGGAAATGATTGGCTACTATCCGATGAAGTGGTGGAAGTTCTGCTGGACCATAACAACTCCGGTCATTTGCATCGTTAGTATCCAAAATAAGAAAAAAGGCGTGTTCTCTACTTTTACTTTTTCAGGGTGTATTCATCTTCAATATCATTCAATGGACGCCGGTTAAATATCTGAACTACGAATTTCCACTGTGGGCTCACCTCTTTGGATGGTTCACGGCTTTGAGTTCTATGCTCTGCATTCCTGGATACATGATCTACATCTGGAACGTCACCCCTGGAGATAGAGCAACGGTAAGTCCAAACTTAATATTAATAAACCAAATAATACCATCAATTTGTTTTGAATTCCAAACAGAAAATCCGTTTATTGGTGAGAATTGAGGACGACGTTCCAACAGTCCGTGCCAAAATGTTAGCGGAGGCCCAAGGCCAAGCAGCAAAATTATAAGTTAAAAAATTTAATACGAATAGCTACGTCTTTTGTTTTTAATTTAAGCAAACCCACCGATAATTTAAACAGATATTAATAGACTTTATTATACGTAAGCTTTGTACGTTCGATTATATAACCATTTTTATTATGTTTATTCCGCTGATTACTATTAATTTTAACGAAGAGGTTAAAGGCCCCGCCGCGATGTGGCAGATACAAGTATTTTGTTTCTGGTACTCTCATTAACTATAGTTTCCCTGTACTATATTTATAACATTTAATTGTAAGTCACGGCAAATGGATATGTTTTTTTCTTTGTTTTATAGATTTCGGTTGCGCCTAATACAATTAGAAACATTGTTCGGTCTGTAGATACTATAGTACTAATGTTTATTAACAACATTTGATAATAGTTCAATGATGTTTCAATTATCTTTAGCGCAGTCGTACCTACTAGTACCATACTAATACTAATGACACATTAATTTTAAGCCAACCAAGCTTTTGACCGATCTTATAACGGTAGCGTGTAGACAATAATGATAACTATTACTAACACTTTTTACTAAAATTTTTTTTTTGGTAATTATTGTTGATTTTTTTTCTATAATTAGAATCATTATATACAATTTAGATTTAGAAAATAATCATAATTTATAATCTATATTTAAACACGTTCGTATCTTTTTTTTGTGTAGTTTATAAATATTTTACACTAAATAATTCACTGCGTAACATTGTTCAGGTTATGCTAGTAATTTTAGACAGTTTGTAATGAAAAATAAATAAATGTTCTTGCACAACTTAACCAGCTACTAACTGCGTTTTATTTATTTCAGCCTATATTTTAAACTTATTACATAAGTAAATTTCCAAAATTGAACACTAACATACTTTGTTAATTTGTCATTTAGTATTGTTTTTGTCCATTAGACATATGTCTATTTTATAATCGATTATATCAAAATATTCTTAAAAACAATTGTCCCTGAAAATTACACAGCTTTAAATAGCATATTGCATTAGAACAGTAAATATTTTTGTCTTCAATTAGCAAATTTGTAATTAGATAAAACGTGAATACACGACAAGATTTTTCTTTTAAACACAAGACGACACGAATAAAAGAATAAAATTGTGTTCGTTATTTACTAAAAGGTTTATATTAAAAGTATAGATAGCTTTTGTAATTAGAAAAAAAAAATCTAATAGGAAGAAATTATGCAGCTTTTTTAATATAAAGCAAAATTGTTTCAAATTATATAAAGAATGAACTTATTATAGGCAACTTAATATACATAATGTTTGCACTCTAATATGTTTCTGTATCTTTACCAAAAATATATATTGGTTTTATATATATTAGTTATCATAAATTACATAAACAAATTAAAATAAAAGATGAACATTTTATTTTTACAATTCTTCTAGTATGCAACTTCTTGTGCACTAATTAACAGTCATTATTTGTTCCCTAAAATCAATAATACCTTAGTTAACTAGGACACAAAATATGACAGAAATACTATCGTCACCATATTTTTTCTTGTTACTAAAAATATTTACAGTTTAAAAGTTTAAATTAATATTAATATTCATTATTTCATTAAACAATTAACAATAAAATGCAGTTATTTTTACTTTACGACTATTGTATTCAAATTTTTGAGAAATAACTATTCAAGCTTAAGTAAGCTGTTCGATTTTCTATTATTTCAATTTTATTTTTTTTAAACTACTCTATTGAATGTTAATATTTAATAGAGAATTAAAAAAAATCAATAGAAAACATTACTTAAAATAAATATAATAATATCTATTAAATGAAACTTAAAATTTTGAATAATATCTTGTGTATTATTTCAATAATGTACAAATTTACATAATTGAAATAGTGCTATTTTTTGTACAAATTAGTTAATTAAACTATTACTAGACAAATTTAAGGAAATTTATTATATATTAATTGTTTACATTAATTACATGCACAATTTACACATATTTTGTCTATTAACAACAATTTGTTTATGTAATTAAAATTGATTTTTTCTTATAAATATAAATTCGAAATGTGTATTTCTAATGATATAGAATAAATGGACTTTGGAAAATTTAATTTAAAAAAACTGTTTGGAATTCGTATTGATTATATGACGACCATAGTAAAGTGTGCAGCCTTTATTTGACAAAACAAAAACAAAAATGAATTGAACATTATCTTTATTAGTAAATATGTGATATTAGCAAATTGCAATAAAGTTTAATTGAAACGGTCAAGTGCTATAATTAACAACGTCTCCATTGTTTATTATTTGAATGGATATTGCCTTGTCAGTCAATCCTACAATGATGATCATCATGATGATGATATTCCGCATGCGATATAAACAGAATCAAAGTCATCGTATATTTATGTATCTAGGATTTGCTATTTTCGTACGATTGAAGTAAAAATAGTTATTCATTCTTGGAATGCAGACGAAAGCGCCAGCTTGCGTTTCCTCTCCGAAACCGACAGTTGTCGAGCTTTAGCGACAGTGCAGCAACTGCGTGTTCCCGACAAAACAAATTCCGCTTTGCGGCAAAAGCTCCCACTGCGGGGACTGCATTTGGGGCGAGAGCTTCAACCCCCATTCGTTTTCAACCCCGTGCATATAACACCGTCGAAACCATAAACGGATAAACCAATTATGCATAAGAAAATCGACTATCTACATTGCACGCGACCCCACGTTTCATTGATTTGATGATGACCAGTGCCTTTTGCGAACCCCGCGTTTAAACGTTCCCAAAAGGTTGAAGACAAAACAGTTGAAGATGACGGAGAGGAAGATGATGTACGCGTTCCGTGGATGGATTGCGTTTGTCGCATTTATGGATTTGGGTACTGCAGTGAGGAGTTACATAGAGAAGAGATCTTTCTTGACTACATCACCCTCCGATATCGAGTATAACGATGGTAAATAATAATACTTTTAATAACATCACAATAATAAGTTTTTTTTTAATTTATAGAGGATTACACTACTTCGAGGATTTTGGGTATATTCTCGATCCTGAAGGCTTTGGCGCTGATCCACTGCACGCTCTATATTCACTACAAACCGTAAGTTTGATTAATTGATAGCCTATTGGCCCGATCAATAAACACTGATCCGTTTCGATTCAAGGATTGTTAGTATGGGTATCTGTTCCTTGCTGGTGACGGTCTTTCTGTACTTAACCGAGACTTTGTACTTTCGCGCGGCCGTTCTTAGCTTCTACGTAGTCTTTCCGGGTATCTTGAACGGTAAGATCCACTTTAAATTAACAAAGTGCACCTCCACATTTCCTCTCGTTTCCGCACTTAATAAAAAAAAAACAACTTTATTACGACCTGGCAACGAGTCAAGCCTGCACGGATTTTAGTAATAAACCGTAATTATATTAATGTATATTTATTTATATGAATATTCTACAGCTGTCACTTTGGGTGGATTAATCTATTTACCAAGGAGGTTGAAGCTTTGGGATCCGCCGTTGGAATTGGATGAGGAAAATATGCACTTGCTAAGGCAAGCTGGAGGAATGAAAAGGAGACGTAACACCAGGAAGAATCTATAGGGATTACTTCAAGGATCTGCTAGGTTATCTAGAAAGTTTTATAATTGTTGGTGAATGAAATGATGGCAATAAAACTCAACAGAGTACATTTATTAAATAGACCTTAAAATTATTTCTCGTGTTGGCGTTTGAGCGCCCGACGCCTGATTTTACCCATGACCCTCATTACAATCCACTTGCTGATTGAAGGCGAAATATAATCAAAACTTTGAACTACCGAAAGCAGTACAGTGTGCATTAGATAACCGTTTGTCCTGTCTTGCACTCCGACGGTTTTCAGAGCTTCATTTACGTATGTGGTCGGAGACGGGGCCATCCAACTCGACTTCCTGATTTTAGACATCTTGGAAGCGACGTATCCTGGGAGAATGCTTTGCACAATAATCCCATGCTCGGCGTATTCCGCTCCCAAATCTATGGAGAATTTATCGACGAAAGCCTTTGACGCTCCGTAAATCGTTAATAGAGGACTGGGAATTTGCGCAGATAAAGAGGATACATTAATCACAACCCCTTTCTTCCGCTCCGCCATATCCGGCATGACGAGCTTACACATATTAATAACAGAATGTATGTTGCAACTTATAATGTCCGCGTAAAGGGTGGCATCGGCGGGGGTGAGGAAGTATTCGGGATTAGGGTAGCTCATGCCAACGTTATTGATCAACACCCCTATTTCCAACCCCTGCAACTGTTTTTCTATGACGTGATATATTTCCTGGCCTCGTGTGAAATCTACTGCAATCGTTTTTGTCTCCACATTGTATTTATCAGCTGGAAATAACATTGGTAATGTAAATAATTTTATTGAATTTCGGAAACTTACAAATATCTTTAGCGACTTTGTCCAATTTTTCTTGAGTTCTGCTGATCAAGACGACAGCCATTCCTTTCTTGGCCAAAGCCTCTGCATAGGCTTTTCCCAAACCATCGGTAGCGCCGGTAACAACTGAAAAAATAATTTAAATTTCAAATTACTAAGCATTAGTATTCATGTCGTTTCCTCTTATGCTGACTAGCCAAATAAAATATAGTACAATCATCGAGGTAAGCATTTTCGTAGCTCCGTTACAATTAACTTTACTGTTATCAAACAACTGAGCGATAAGAGATAAGTGTTTGCTTTTACTACTTACCGGCCCATTTTCCCATAGAGTTTAGCTTTACAGATCCCAAGCCAAGTTTCGGGGATAAGGCTAAGTTGAAGAATCTGTGGATGAACCTAGCCAACTGCAATCCCACTACAGCCATGCAGAAGACGCCCAAACCTTCCATTGCACTCATCTCAAGCAATTCTTAGAGAATATTGTCTACTAAAAGTATTTTTTGTATAGAACTATGTGTATGACTTACAGTTCCACAACTGATTACAAAAACCGGCACGTAGGGGATCCGTATTGAATAAAAATAACGCGCAACGCCTGCGCCTTCCGAACTTTCTACATCCCTCTTGCAGATGTCGTCCTTCTTCAACGCATTGATTTTTCCTCAAGGCGCGCGCGTCTTCTCCATTTCTTTCACGCAATTCGATTTTGTTGTTTTGCCCGCACTTGCAATTTCCGACTTTCACATTGCACTTTCTGCACAGCATGTCTCGTTCTCCTCGCAGAACTCTTCTCGCAAATCACTGTAATCTAGGTAAATAGGACATTTCCACTGCTCATTATGCATTTCACTTATGCATCCGCTGTTGTTGTTATTGTTCTCACTTCTACAGTTCCTTTTTATTTTCAGTAATTACGGTCATCCTTACCAGAAAAAACTATTATCATTTGAATGTTCTATGTAATATAGATATAATTACACAAATAAACAATAAAAAGTATGATATATTATATTTTATTTTAACGTCGCACCTTTTACATTATTAACATTTCAGTGAAAAAAGCGAAAAGTATAGATGTTATTAATATTGTAGTGTATATACATTTTCATTATATCCAAACAAATACAGCAATACCTCGCTTAGTACGGGTAATAGGTTTTGTTAATGTTTGAAATCGGACTAATTGAAGACTTTAGAAAACACAAAAAAAGACTTAACTATGTACATTGAGAAAAATGATCATTTTGTATAAAAAATAATTTAGTTCAAAAATTTTGAATCATCATTTATTTAATTTTTGATATAATTTGTTTGTAAATTAATTTAAAAAAATATAAAATTTACACTTTAAACGATACATTGAATTGAACGTTGAATAAAAAATATATCCGAAGGAATAAAAAAAACATTATTTACTTTATCCTTGTGCACTATGCAAAAAATATAATGGATTTTGTATGTACAGTTTTTAAACATTATTTTCACATTCTCGTACATTTTAAATGATTAACTTTCTAAAAATAGTATACAATATTACATAATATACTTTGAAAAAAAAACGATAAGAACTACTGTAGATAATATTGTAATGTATATAATTTCATATAATATATATTTTTAAATTATTATTTTTGTTTCTTTTTATTTTATTTTATGTGTACTTTTTACTTTTTAACAATAAACATTATTATTATATCTAGAGAATCAAATTATTATAATGGAATTAAGGTGAAACAATGTGTGGTGCAAAAAAAAAATGAAAGAGAGGAATCATTGGTGAAAGTTTAGTTTTTGGAGATTTGCCGTCAATTATCCATAGGTAGGAGTAAGTAATGTCATCTGGAGAAAAAATATTGCTCTCAATTTGAGAATTGTTGTATTAATTGAAAAATAGCTTTATAATAAATCAAACGGAATATTTTGAATTACTAAATAACGTTAACATATTTGACCTGCAATGACATAATGACCCGTTTATGTTTATTGAAAGAACGTTTAAATATTTATTGTTCATTCAATTATAGTTTTGAATACGTTTTTATAACTTGTTTTCGGTTAGATTTGAAATCATTTTTTTAATATATTGTCAGATAGTTCTAAAATTAAGCAATTATCAAATTAATTAATATATTCAAAGATAGTTACGTAAGTAAAACAAATTAGTATAAGTTTAATGTAACAATCGTTATAAAATGAATAAATAATGCATATTTATATTAATTGACAATTGCAATAATTCATTTGCTAGTAATATAATTGTATGTGTAATATAACTGCAGCAATAAATCTTATTATCGTTATATAATTAATATGAGATAATACATTTTTATTATTGTTTTTGATGTGATCATAAATCACTATATATAGGCAACCAGAATAACGTTATGCAATTACGTAGCAGAAATTGGTTATTTATGTATGTCGTAAGAATTCTTATCAATGCTATGTAATTGAATGATAAGCAGAATGCAAAACTCATGTCCGTGAATTGTACTATTGAAAATAATAACAATAAAAATAGATTTATTTACATATAGAAACAGTTATACAATGGAATTTATTTAAAGGCCTGCAGACCGGTGATGGCTCTACCCAAGATCAAAGCATGGATGTCGTGGGTGCCTTCATAGGTGTTGACACTCTCCAGGTTCATCATATGCCTAATGATATGGTACTCATCGTGGATACCGTTACCGCCGAGCATATCCCTGGCGACGCGTGCGATTTCCAAAGCCTTTCCGGCGTTGTTCCTCTTGATCATCGAGATCATTTCCGGTGCGTGCCTAATCAAATGATCAAATTAAACGATGCAATACAAAAAACATATTGTAAAACATACTCATTTTTATCCATCAAACGACCGACTTGAAGACAAGCTTGAAGACCTAGAGCAATGTCTGTGGACATATCTGCTAGTTTCTTCTGGACCAGTTGGTTTGCGGCTAAAGGCTTTTGGAATTGTTGCCTTTCTATGACATACTGTCTGGCCACCTTCATGCAGGATTCAGCAGCTCCAAGAGCTCCCCAAGCGATACCGTAACGGGCGTTGTTTAAACATCCAAAAGGTCCGGCAAGACCGATACCGTTTGGTAACAGGTTAGCCTCTGGGATTTCCACGTTGTCCATTAAGATCATACCGGTAGCAGAAGCCCTCAGTGAGAATTTACCCTGGATTTTCGGAGTATCCAAACCCTTGGGATTCTCGCGCTTGTCGATGATGAATCCGCGGATTTTGCCTTCCAATTTGGCCCATACCACGCAGATATCAGAAACTGGAGCGTTAGTAATCCTGTTTCAACTAATCGTTAACAACTCAACGTACACGTGACGCTTGTAGCATTACCAAGTCTTGCTGCCGTTGAGGGTATAAGTTTTGGAGCTTGGGTTGTAGGTGGCACGCGTCTCCATGGAGCCGGGATCACTGCCGTGATTTGGTTCAGTCAAACCGAAACATCCGATGATGTTGCCCTTAGCTTAAAAAATAAAAAAAATAACAACCAACTGAGGTATAAAAAAAATAAAGATTCACCTAAGATCGGTAAATACTTTTGCTTCTGTTCTTCGTTTCCGTACTTTGCAATAGAGCCCATTACCAAGGACGATTGCACGCTGACGGCGGAACGGTAACCGCTGTCCACCTTTTCCACCTCCCTTGTGATAAGACCATAAGCTACATTGGAAACACCAGCGCATTCGTATCCTTTAATGGTACATCCCAAAACACCAAGTTCTCCGAATTCGCTCATGATCTCCTTATCGAATACTGGAAGAGATGTTGCAATTAGCAAATTCCCAATTACGCAATTGGTATTGTGAAACCTTCATTTCTGTTTGCGTCAATGACACGCGGCATCAACTTTTCCTCGCAATAGGTCTTAAATGAATCTCTGACTATTTTCTCCTCCTGCGTTAGCTGCGACTCCAGATTCAGCGGATCTTCCCAGTTGTAGACGGCTTAATTTATAAAATCAAAAAAAAAAACAATTGTTTAAAGGAAAATCAGTAATTAACCTGCATTATTTACCTTTGTTGGTGGCGGATGCAAAGAACCGTTGGAAGACATTCTGGTTCTGCTTGATTAAGCTCGTGCCTCTGGATAACTTTGTCAATGCCATCTCGACTGTAATCAAACCGAAAGAATACTGAGGTCGTATCAAAACAATTTCGTGTACTTAAGGCCCGTTATCTAAATCTCGCCTCGACCTTTTAGCCGCGTCACGATCGTGCGTTGCGATCAAAGAAAAAAAAAATAAAAGAGAAAGAAAAAAAAATTACATAATTTGTATCTTTTTACTGATAATTTTCCTGGTCTTTGCATATATTAGGCTCGCATTGTTAGG
This sequence comes from Nicrophorus vespilloides, assembly GCF_001412225.1. Lineage (NCBI taxonomy): Eukaryota > Metazoa > Arthropoda > Insecta > Coleoptera > Silphidae > Nicrophorus > Nicrophorus vespilloides. The sequence goes on from NW_017095694.1 coordinate 152,000, forward strand.
TTAACTTCTGGCTTGACCCCAATAGTCTCATATTAGTTCCGAACTCGAAGCAATTACCAAGCAGATTTTAATTTTATTAACACGTAGAAATATTGTATTGATCGTGACCAGCCTTACCGTTCGAATATGCGCGGATTTCGTACGTACTGACTCGCTCTTTCAGTGGGGCTTGGAATCAATTACTAGTCATTTCATTCAATCATCGTACACCATGATTCCCACATGTGTGAGTAAACTCAGCTGGTGTTTTCGAGAGGGAGGCGTTACATAAGACGCAACCAGACAAGCATTTCACTTTGCCGGCCAACCGTACGTTGACCTAAAATAAGTACACAGCACGCGATCTTCCAATCGATCAAAACAGGGAAAGAAAATAATGCGTGACCAATTTTTTATTGCTCGTTAATTGCTTTTCTACATTACAGGAGAGCAGTGGATTTGCAAAGATTTCAAAGAGCGCTCAACATGAACCCTGTGGGTTGCGGGTTGCGGATTCAGACCATCATCACGTCTTCTTTAATTCCAATTGGAAGGCTCTGGGTGCGCACTTTTATGGAAGAACAGCAATGACCAATAGCTTCTGCCAGTGGAACTATTGTTGCTTGGGAACATGATGTTAAGTATAACTTGAACATGGAGCAATTGATCTTCCACACCCTCAGGCACGGATTCCAACACCAGATATGCTTTGAAAAGTTTAAGAATACTTGTAAAGTTTAAAAATCGAATAGTCGAGTGGCGTTTACCTTGAAAGCTAGACATGCGAAACTACAGCCGAGGCACAGGGCTGCACATGGGGCTATAATTACAGACATGAAGATGTAACAACAATTCCTCGACACTACGAAGCACTGGTTGCTAATCCTCCAAGCGCATTCTGGACTTCGGGTCGTATCCGGTTCTCCGATAACATCCTCCCAGGACACCTACAAACTACTTTGTTACTAATTTAGAAAGACTTACTGTTATTTTTCAACCTGTAGATGTTGACTTAGCGATTTAGGGTCTCGGTCCTCCAACTCTAGCGAAGGGTTGGACATCGTGCACAGCTTAGAGATTTTCTTAGACTGTTAGTGAAACAAAACCTTCGGCAGCTTTAAGACTCACCTCTACTTACAATGTAATCAACAAGTAAAAGGGGTTCTTACGTCGGCGCGCTAAAGTATAAAGTGGAAAAATATTGATTTTTTAATGCTCCTTATCTTTATGCATCAACAGGCTAAGATTTTATTTATCAGTGCTAAAACTAACAAACTGTAACATTATCGCTTAGTTCAACAAAAGTACAATATAATTTTTAATGAAGATAAATCTAAAATTATACACATTGTCATCATTATTAATATAAAGAAAAACAATTAAGTGTATGTGTATGTGGACTAATGTTTCTTTAGTACAATAAAAATATTTCCACTCTAATTAAATTAATTTAATATAATATATTCTAAACTGTTTGAAACTGCGCGAATGAAGAATACAAACACATACAAAAATAAACCACACTAAAAGGGACTTAACTGTATAAAGCAAAACTCGGACAATAGTGAAACCGCACTATGTGAGATATCTGTATCTGTAAATAACTATAATTTATATAATGAAATCAAATCGAATGGTTTTATTTATTACATAATTTTATTTTTGTTTTAATAAATTATATTATAACTATTTTTGTATTATTTAACGAATATTTTCATAATTCTTTCTATTATGATAGACAAAAGGAAGTTTGAACCAAAGTAAAAATTTTGTTTCCATTGTTGTCGACAAAATTCACTGTTTTTGAAATATGTCAATCAGGAAAGTAGGAAGTGTAGAAGTAATAACTGAAATATCTAAAATTATTCTCAAATATCTTTTTCATATTCTGTTCTCCTAGTATAAGTTACGCATAACTAAGTAACATTTCAATGGAATAAAAAAATATGTAGTAAAAAAGTGGTTCACTAGTGCCGACTCTTGTAAAGCTTTAAAATCAATGGTGCTATTATTCCTGAAGGATTCTGCAATATCACTATATTTTATCAAAGGATTCTATACTATTATAGTATACTGTTGGAAATGCTATCAATTTACCAATTCCTTTGTAATCCTAGCTTCAGCAACTCATTTATAGATAAAATGAGATAGAAAACTATAATTAATTAAAAGATTCTATAAAATAGAAGTTAACTGTTTTGATACAGATTTATCAATTCCTTTGTAATACTCGTTTTTGTAGCTCATTTATAAATAAATCCTCTGGGATGGTGACAAAATTACTTGTGCTATTATCCTTGAAGGATTCTTTATTATTTATAGAAATCCCTAAAATAGAAGGAATTTCACATTCTATTGATTAATTATGTTATCTAAACTTATACTGGTTACTAGTAGATGTAACTATGAATGTGGTTAGACAAGGATGCAAGACCCGCCCAATCTCTCTGTCTGACACATGCGATTTTGCAAATCTTATGCATTTTCGATCCTTGCTACCAGGAGAATAGGAATGGAAACAGGTAATACAGAAGTATTGATCCATATTCATTTTTAAAGCAAATATGTTACGACAAAGACGTACGTCAAGACGTTGCATTATTGATCCGTGAAAGCAGCTGATTAGAATAATATAATACTAACTTAACTCAAACCTTCTTTAATTTTACATGGAAAATTTGTAAATATCTATGAAAAACTACAAATAATCCATTTGTTTTTTCAATGCTATATAACCCGCAACTTCTAAGGTAAAAAAAAAATAAGTACTAACTATGGGTCAAAATGACCCGTTTATTAAATATTTAAAAAATTCAACAAATTATTTTTAAAATAAATACACTTTAATTCCTATCATTTACATGACATTCCTATCATGACATTCTGATTTTAATTGATAGGTAAGCAAAAATGATATCATATTGCTAAATTGATACTTTTAAAAAATCATTCATACCAACAGTAAACTCTTTGACTTTGAACAACCTTGAAATGGGACTAAGAATGAATGCGCACGCGCAAGTCCTGCAATATCCTTAGTGAACTGCAGGAATGCTGATTCAGCATTGCTTTAAGTGAATGCGCTTGTTATGTCATAAAGTTAATCAATGGCCGATAAATACGTAACACTAGAGTTGAGAAATGTAGGAAGTAAAGACATATAGCGAAGTTGAAAGCTTGTAATTATATTTTCATTTAGGACGTAAGTCATGAAGCCTATTATGATTTCAAAAAGATTGGTACTTTTCTGGAGAACAATGTATTCAGTGACGATCCAGTAAACGATAAATCTCTAAAAGAAAACGTGCTTTTGCAATTGCAAACATTGAACAACTTTAAAATCATAAGTAGACAAAATCCCATTCCTTCATCATTCAATACCTGGAGACAGAACCAACCTGTAAGTAAAATAACCTTGAACAAGATAGGCATACATAGTATATAAAAATTATATGTATGATGTTCTCTATGAACCAAATGAAGTATAACAAATCAGTAACGCAAATTTTAACTAAATTCTGATTCAAGCTGTACGAAGGCAGTTCAGATGATTTGCACATCGTAAGAATGTATGTAAGAAGACGACGAAAAAGGCGCACTATGTGTTCACAAAATAATGAAAGTTCAAGCAGTGACGAAGTGACTAAATCGCCTATTGTCAGAAGGAAGAAACGGAAACAAAGAAACCGTAAATATTTAAAATATTTAAAGGTAATAAGTAAATAAAATTTGTGTGAGGTGATGTTCTGTATAAACTAAATGCAATATCATGTATGCGTAATTATTACAAGTATAACTAAATTCTGATTTAAGACATATGCCAGTCATAGTAACCAGAATCGTATGGTAGCCCCTTCAAAAATTATGAGTAATGTGCAGATTGCTACATGGAATGTGCAAAAGTACAGGCCGCGATTGAGGAAACGGAATAAAAAAGGCAATAGGAAACATTTGAAGGTAATTACAAGTAAATAACTATAATTCTTGAGCTGAAGTAAAACGCTCCAGTCAGAGTCGTGGAAGGAGAAAACAGAACCAAAGAGTTGTTAGTAAAAAAATGAAGCTAAATACAAATTACATATGTGGTTTATCATTTTTTTACATAAATATTATTAACCATAACTGAAATTCTGGTTCTAGCAGCATGGGAGCGATAATCACCAGGAGGTTAGTAGAGAAACGCCTTTAGGAAGGAATGCCAACATGCATCCCGCAAGAAAGTATGCAGAAAGGTTCAGAAAGAAGCACCCAATTAACAATAAACGCACCTGTCCGCACCTGTTCGTGTCATCTGCACATTAGTAGTAGAAGGAGAAAACAGAAAAACAAGAGAAAACACAACCAAAGAGATGTTAGTAAACAAATGAAGCTAAATACGAATTACATTTGTAGTTTATCATTTTTTTACATAAATATTATTAACCATAACTGAAATTCTGGTTCTAGCAACATGGGAGCGACAGTCGCCAGGAGGTTAGTAGAGAAACGCCTTTAGGAAGGAATGCCAATATGCATCCTGCAAGAAAGAATCCAGAAAGGTTCAGAAACAAGCGCCCAATTAACAATAAACGCACCTGTCCGTGTCATCTGCACATTAGAAGTAGAAGGAGAAAACAGAAAAACAAGAGAAAACAGAACCANNGTTCAGAAAGAAGCGCCCAATTAACAATAAACGCACCTGTCCGTGTCATCTGCACATTAGTAGTAGAAGGAGAAAACAGAAAAATAGGAGAAAACAGAACCAAAGAGATGTTAGTAAACAAATGAAGCTAAATACGAATTACATTTGTGGTTTATCATTTTTTTACATAAATATTATTAACCATAACTGATATTCTGGTTCTAGCAGCATGGGAGCGACAGTCGCCAGGAGGTTAGTAGTGAAACGCCTTTACAAAGTAATGGCAATATGCATCCTGCAAGAAACAATGCAGAAGGGTTCAGAAAGAAGCGCCCTATTAACAATAAATGCTCCAGTCCGAGTCATCAGAACAGTAGTAGTGGAAGAAGAAAACAGAAAAACAGGAGAAAACAGAAAAACAGGAGAAAACAGAAAAACAGGAGAAAACAGAACCAAAAAGATGTTAGTAAACCAATGAAGCTAAATACGAATTACATTTGTAGTGTATCATTTTTTTACAAAATATTATTAACCATAACTGAAATTCTGGTTCTAGCAGCATGGGAGCGACAGTCGCCAGGAGGTTAGTAGAAAAACGCCTTTACGAATGAATGGCAATATACATCCTGCAGAAGGGTCCAGTCCAAGTCATCAGAACAGTAGTAGTGGAAGAAGAAAACAGAAAAACAGGAGAAAACAGAAAAACAGAAGAAAACAGAACCAAAAAGATGTTAGTAAACAAATGAAGCTAAATACGAATTACATTTGCGGTTTATCATTTTTTTACATAAATATTATTAACCATA